>NW_007731135.1:22711-97769 GCF_000696425.1 Galeopterus variegatus | reverse complement strand
CTGGCATCATCAAGATATTAATCTCTGAAAACAACATATTGAAAGGTTTATAGCCTGGTCTGCATCTCAGCTGAGCTAAGCCTTTTGATCTTCAGGTCCTGTTGATGCATTGAGCCAAGGACTCTGTGTTACCTTTTCCTAAATGGTGGGTTTGCTTTCCTGGTAATGCTAAGGATGTTCAGGTCACTAACTCCTTTCCAAAGAGGACTTTTTTTTTTTTTTTTTTTTTTGATGAATAGTTTATTGCATTTGTTTCTTTTCAAAGTGAATGGTTTAAAAAAATTTTTTTTAAAAAATCAAATAGTACTTGCTCATTACAGAAATTTTTAAAAATCAGAAAATTAAGGGGGAAAATTATCTTCTATAGTCCCATTATCCAAAGATAAGCCACTCTTCTGCTGAAATCTCCCTGATAGCTTTCCACTGCATTGAGGATTCAGTCTCCTCCTCTGAGCCTGACCCATCACCTCCATCTGGCTTAGACTGGACCAAGCCCCCAACCATGTGTCTTGTCCATTCCCCTCATGTATTCTAAGACTTCCCTGACTTCTTTCAGTTCTTTGAAAGGCTCACTTGCTTTTACCTCTGGGCCTTCAAGCTCTTGTTTCCCATTTTCTTCACCTTGCTGGTTTTTCCTTGAGCTGCAGATCTCAGCTGGGTAGCCCTGCCTGTGGGAAAGCTTCTTTTCCTAGCAGGGGCTCTGGTAGACACACTCTTCCAGAGTGTTCTCTACTTTCCTGAGCACTTATCAGAATTTAATATTATTACTTGTTTATTTAGCAGTCGTCTAATGTAAAAGAGTTACTCAATGTAGATTGGCTTAATGAATCAATGTTGTCCAACAACTAAATTTTTTGATGTATTTCTTTAGTCTTATTTTCCCCAATGTTTTTAAACAAAGTTTGTGTCAACAATTGAAGTGGCAGTCTTTCTGGGTGCTCTATTAAACAATCGATGCCTTATGTGAGAGCCATCTCTCCTTGTTTTAATTGTTGTTTCTTCCATGCCAAGGCATTAAGATTATTTACGTGCCCCTGCTCTGTGCCAGGCACTGTGCTGGGTGCTTGTCCATACATCAACTCCGGTGTATTATTTAAGGTCATGCAGAGCAGGGAGACCTTACCACTCCCATTCTCTAGGTTGGAAATTGGAGCCTTCTAGAAAGTAAGTAACTTGCCCTAGGATACCCAACTGTTAAGCATCTAAATTGGGATCTGAGCTGCGATTCAGAGGTGTCTGAATTCAAGGTCTGCACTGCCCCTTATCTTAGTTCATTCAGGCTGCTATAACAAATTACCATAAACTAGGTGGCTTATTGTCTTAGTCTATTTTGTGTTATATAACAATACATGAGACTGGGTAATTTATAATGAACAGAAATTTATTACAGTTCTGGAGGCTGGGAAGTCCAAGATCAAGAGGGGTTGCCTCTGGTGAGAGCCTTCTTGCTGTGTCGTAAACATGGCAGAGAAGACCACGCTGTAAGAGAGCATGCAAGAGACAGAGCAGGAGAGGGCCAAACTCATTTTTATAACAAACCCTCCGTCTTGATAATGAACCCACTGCCATGATAATGACATTACTCCATTAATGAGGGCAGAGCCCTCATGCCGTAATCAACTCTTGAAGGTCCCACCTCTCAACACTAATACATTGGAGTTTAAATTTCCAATATATGAACTTTGAGGGGCACATTCAAACGACAGCACTTTAAACAATAGAAGTTTGTTTCTCACAGTTCTGGAAACTGGGAAGTACAAGATCAAAGTGCTGGTAGATTCAATATCTGGTGAGGACCTGCTTTCTGGTTTATAGATGGTGCCTTGCTGATGTGTCTTTGTATGGTGGAAGGGACAAGGCTGCTCTCTGGGGCCTGTTTTATAAAGACACTAATACCATCCATGAGGGCAGAGACGTAATCACTTCTCAGCAGCCCCACTTCCTTATATGATTACATTGGTGATTATTTTCAACACATGAATTTTGGGGGGCCACAAACATTCAGACCGTAGCACCCCTGTGATTTTTCCCTGGCCTATGAATTCCAGCCAATTTCTACGAATGTTTTTGTTGGTCCATATAAAAGTTTTCATTGGGCTCCAGCAGAAACAACAAACAAACAAAACTTAAGATAAAAAAAAGTAACATTTTCTCCTACTTCAATTGGCTTAGCCAGAGAGCAAAGTTACATATACAGTATAAAATGTAACTGTAGGTGAAGGTTCAACCTGTTTTAATATGGAAGGTCATTTGTTGTTATTGCAGCTTTGGAAGAGATGATTTAGTCCATCTGGGAATGAAGCTTCTTCCTGAAGGATGCCAGGCAAATATTTCCTTTCATTTCTGGAAACTGGAAATTAAAGAATTCTATTTTAAAGACCAAGCCTTCCCTGTCCTCAAAAAAATGGTAAACAATTTTTTTGTTGTTGCTGAATTTCAGTTCTTTTTTAAATGATGCAATGGTGGTTTTTTAGTAGGCCAAACAAAGAAAATAGAATTTGGGGGTGGGGTGGGTAGTTGAGTGGTAGTTTGTGAGAAGAAAAGCACAAAGAACCTAAAGCCAGTGACTCTGGAAAGAGGGGATTTGGTGGTGCCTGGGTTCTGCTTAGGAGATGCCTGTCAAGTTGGCCCCGAGAAGAGCACTAGGTCAGAACATCTATCAACATACTCTCACAAAATTAGGAAATAGCATGACCTCTGCCAAGAGCTCCAGCCAATTGACAATTCAATCTTCACACAAGTATACTCTAAGTTCTCTTAGCAGTGACTATCTAGCAGGAACAACCCCTGGCCCACGCTGCAGGCCTTTTTCTACCTCCGTCTGAGGACCTTCTCACAGTTCTCCCAGAGCTACTGTAGATTCAGAAGGACTCCTTGAAGTGGGGTGGAGATGCGCTTCCTGTGTGTGGAATGAGATTGGACCTGGGGCCGATGTGTCTCTTGTGCCCACTTGGGTGAAGAGCCGTACTTCAGGTAGTTTTGGATTGTGACATTGGAATCAGGACGTAGGCTGTACAGTCCAGACATCATTTCATCCTGTGTAGAAAATGGCATCATCGCTGACCCACTAGAGAGCTCCTGATGTGTGTTGTTCTGATGACATGTTTAAGCCAAGTCTTTTATGACACAAGGAATCTCTAAGCCTTCCCAGCAATATCGTAGTCCTTCTGCCTTCTACTTTTTTCCTCCTGACTCTATTCAGTCTTCCAGATTTTGTCTTATATCTGATCTTAACGGAAATTGATTCTTCTTTTTCCATCAAAAGTCCATCACCCTCAGTATTTCGTGAAGCATAATTTTCCTGTACAGTTGGGATGCACCCCAGGGAAAGGACACAGCAGTCATCTATGGCTGACTACTAGTGACCTTCAGATACTACAGATGACCTTCCCCACAATGGAAAGTATGCTTTAATTTCACACTTGCCCGCTATTTCACCCTGCAAATTTATATCATAGTGCCTGACACAGTGCCTAGAGCTGCATCCACATTTTTTTTTTCCCTTTTTTTTTGTCTTTTTCACTGACCGGTAATGGGATCGCAACCCTCGGTGTCGCGCCCGTACCAGGGACCGGCAACGGAATCGCAACCCTCGGTGTTGCACCCACACCACGCTCAGCCAGTGAGCGGGAACCGGTCTCCANAGGTCTTCTGCTGATTGGATGAGGCCCACCTACATTATGAAGGCTAATTTACTTTACTCAACAGTCTACTGATTTGAATGTTAATCTCATCTAACAAATACTTTCACAGAAATATCTAGAGTAATGTTTGACCAAGTATCTGGGTACTGTGGTCTAGCCAAATTGACACATAAAATCAACCATTGCAATTCCCATTCACACAAATCCTTTCTTTTTTTTAACCTCTCTTTCCAACCTCCGTGCCTGAAACATGCTCTCCTGTGAAGTCACTGTTCTCCCAGTTGCTTTCAGCATGCAGACCTTGTCTTCTCATGCTCCCTAAAGTCAGGAGCGGTGGAGTGACCAGCTTGCTTTCCCCTCTCCAGTGCACGTTCTCACCCTCTTGCCGCCCTCGCCCACTTGTCTCCTGCTCCATTGAAGGCTGTCCCGTTCTCAGACCTGTGAGTCACAGAATCCATTCTTGCTTCCTGAAACTTCTTCAGCAGCTGATTCATGTCCTTCACCTCTGCCCTGCCCATTGCTATCATCTTTATTGACTTCAAATCCACATTAACCTTTCAGCTTCCTTGACCCCATAGACATTTCCTGGGCCACCTCACTCAGTGTAGTTACAGTCAGGTTAATCTCTGTTGCTGAGACTTATTATCCCATGTGCTGCCACAGCCTGTCATCTGCTTCACCCCACCCAGTAAGCCCATCTCCAGCTTCCCTGACACCTCTCCTGCTCCACACCGTCTATCCTACTTCATTGACTAATTCTATCTGCCTCCACTGCTTCCTACCTTGCTTGCTAGAACACAGATTCCTTGTGTGCCCCAGCCTCCTAGACTTGCCTTTTAAAGGACCTTTTAAGGTTGCACTATGACGTTCATCAGCCACCGCACTCCCAAGCAGCGCACTCTCCAGTGCGCCACTGGGCCGGCCCATGCATCCACATTTATTGAATCAATTAATAAATTTGTGCATGTATGCATGAGTAAATAAAAAGCAAAAAACATTCACCTATAAATACCAAGATGAAATTCAGAAACTTAGAACATTGCAGAGTGAAAAAAAGAATTATTATCTCTTATTTGAGAGGTACCCTAAATACACTAATGAGAAACAATATTGGGAACTGCCTCTCATGCTCCACCAGTGGGCTGATGTCCCACCGAACCAGCCCAAGCTGGTTCTTCACTTGGTCATGCAGTGCACAGGGAGAGCCTGCCCTAGGTGGCCTTTGAAACAGTGAAAATCTCATTTCTCATTGCTGTGATATCACAAATAATGCTTCAATCCCCTTAGTTTTAAAATTTAGGCAACTTTAGACAGTATCCAGTCTCTAGCCTGGCCTCACATTTAAAGAATGAGTATATGGAATTTACAACTATTAAAAAGCAATGACAGCCAAGCTGGAGCTGCTAGAGCTCAAGGGAAGAGGAGGAAAGACATACAGAGTACAAGAAGGCAGAAGAAGCCACAATGAGAGAAAGAAAGAACCGCTCTGACCATTTCAAGGCCTGGATGCTTCAAGGCTGGAGCTGCTGAGCACGCAGAGCTGGAGCTGGCAAAAGCCACAGCTGTGTCCATCAGATGGAGTTGCTTGGAGGTGTCAGGGGAGAAGAGGGCCTTGGTGGCCCCCAGGCCAGCAAGACCACTAACAGGGTTCCCATGGACCCACATAGGAATGAGGAGCCAGAACAACTGAAAAAAGGAGCTACTCAGAGGCCAGTGAGTCATCACAAGAGATTGGCACATGGCCTGTCCCATGGGAAGTGTTTGGTGTGTGGGTGGTGGGGGAGATGAGAGCCCACTGGGGGAACATTGGGGCACAGCAAGGACAGCTGATCTTTTCTCCAGTCAGCATAGGACCACTCAGTGGAGACTGGTCAGGAATATAAAACTGCAGGGTGTTCAGTTTGCTGAAAAGACTCAGGCCCAGACCAGAGTTTCCACACAACCCAGCCTACTGGACCTGACAACACCCGAAGTGCTTACAAGGTCAATAATTAAATCCTGAGCTGCACAAAAAGACTTCCCCAGGGAATCAGCAGCAAAGCAGCAATTTAGCTCAGCTACAGGGCTCAAGTGCTAGTTCCCTTAGAAAGTTCTCCATTTTAGAAGTAAGCAAAGGACAACAAATTGTTCCAGTACAGAGTTTAAGTGGTGGGAACAGCAAGTAATCCCACACAGAACTGAAAGACAAAACAAAATACCCACAGATCAGAGACAAATTTCTGATAGTAACCAGTAAAGATCTAACACCACCAAAGAACACCTATAAAGCTTAGGACTGGAAGCTTCCTGGGCTCCCAAGCCAGGGTCAGGGGAGGTCCGAGGGCCTCTGCCCTGCCTGTCTGACATTTCCACACAGTTGAGCGATGACCACTGAGCTACCATCAGAAGCCCCCTGGGCTCCCCTGCCCCTCCTTCTTCCTCCTCCCAACCTATCCACTTCCCCTTCTCCTTCTCCTCTCCCCCTCACCCCAACTGCTCTGCAACAACATCTTAGAATGTAAAATAATAATAATAATAATAATAATAATTAATTAAAAGAAAAAAAGTGAGTATATGGAGAGTGAGGTGGTGTTACCAGTCCCATAGTTAGAATCAAGATCCCTTTATTTTGCATCTTGGTTCAGAATCCTTTCCTGTATAACCTCCTTTCCTCTGAGTCAGGGCCCACATGCCCACATGTGTTATGGGGCCCCCATAGGAAACATAAATGAGAGAAGTTGCCCAGTATAATACAATAGGGAGTGCAGGTGAGTATGGCCAACTATAGCACGTGCTGCATCTAAAGGACAAAGCTACATTTTAACTCCCACCAAGTGTTGCATGAGGGAGGATGTGTCCAGTGTTGACAAACCTGCTTCTTTTAGAAAAGTCTGAAATCTGGATATTTATGTAAAAATTTTCAACTTATACATTTAGCAGCAAATTTTTAAAAAACTTGAAAATACCCTATGGGCTGAATCGAACATGTATTCAAGACCTGACCACAGGTTCTCACTGCCAGCTTCTGCTCTATACCTTCCACTGGACTTGACCACAGAGCTCGGATACATAGGAATAAGTGGTGTCTCAAGTCATTTGATACTAATAAGATAATTTCCTTTTAAACAATATCTTTGTGTAAATTAAAATTCTCACTCTAATGTTATTCTCATTCTCTTTGCATTTGGTTGTGTCTTATTATAAGAAGAGAAAAGGATGCAGTTACGCTTATGTCGCTTTGCAGGCAGCAGAGTTAATGGTCAAGAACACAGTCTGTGGAAACTTTCTGTGACCTTGGGCACTTTTCTTAATCTCCATGCCTTAGTTTGTTTATATGTCGATTAGCGATAATAATAGTACTTACTTTGCAGTGTTGTCAGGAGGATTAACTAATTTATAAATTGCTTTAGAACAGTTCCAGGCACCTAGTAAGCATACAAGTTTTGCTATTATTAGGATTCTTGTGTTAGCATTGCTAGTGAATTGTGCTTATCCTTGGATCTGCCCATTGTGTCCTTCATGTGGATGACAGCTGAACAAATATTGTGTGCACTACTGTTTATAACACGGAGGCAGATAAGGGCCAAGAGCAGTAAATCATAATCCCCAGGTCTTCTTATTTGGATATCCTCCTTTGGGGATAAGGAAGCCACCAGGCTGTGTACACATTGGCAAAAGAGCGGGATAAAATGGGGGCTTGGTATGCTGCAGAGGTGGCTTCTGAAATTCTAAGACAAGGGTCCAGGCTGATTTAAAACTGGAATCTCTCTTAAACTATTCTTTCAACTACTGCTGTGGCTTGAATGCCCCCCAAAACTCATTGAAGCTTGACCCCCATTGTAACAGTGTTAAGAGGGTGGGAAACCAGATAATGGTAATTGAAAGGGGGAGCCTTTAAGAGGCGATTGGATGGCAAGGATTTTGCCCTTGTGAATTGATTAATCCATTCATGGAGTGGAGGGTTAATGGTTTAATGGAGATCAAGGAGTGGTTCTGATGGCTTTATAAGGAGAGTAAGTGAGTATGTTAACAACAGCTCTTGCCGTTCTTGCCATGTGATAGCCTGCTTTGCCACGAGACTCTGTACAGAGTCACCACCACCAAGAAGACTCTCACCAGATATGTTTCCTGGACCTTGGATTTCCCAGCCTCCAACACTGTAAGCAATAAATTTCATTTCTGTATAAATTATCCAGTTTCAGGTATTCCATTATAAGCAACAGAAAATAGACTAGTACACCTGCTTCTGATCTTACACTGATACGCTATTAAAAACAGCAACCTCTTGTTGCCCTATAGGTTATTGGGTTATAAAATGTTCTTAGAAATTCTACTAAAAAGTTTTTGTGTCTTTGAGTCACTTACTAACATGACAGCCTTTTTTAAAACTTTAATCTTCATTGTTGAATTTAGTCATTATCTTGCAATTTGCATACACCATCTTAAAGCATGTATTTTTCTAGCTGGTTGAACAGGCTGGAACCTCTTGCTTGCGTAGAAGAACAAACCTATTCTATGTAGAGAGAGGGGTGTCCAAAAACAACTCATGCAATATATTGCTTGTGTTTCTCAACGATGCAACTAGCTGGGATGTGATAGCTCTTTTGCAATATAATGGTGGTAGGCCAGTTCGGGATCTGATTACATAAATGTTTCAAAGTGTTGAATTGTGGGTCTTCTGACCTGCATCATGCCTTTGACTTGAGGCCATCTTGCCATGTCAGAAACCCTCTCAGGGAATGAGATGAGTGTCTCTCTCCAGGTGGCTGACGGGTGTGATAAGAAAGGAATGTGGAGACTTAGGTGGGTTTCTGTGATGTGGAAATACTGCAAGTTCTTTCTGAGCTGTCAGAGAGGCAACGGTGGAATTGTATTGAGAGGGCTCCTCTTTTTTAAGAAAGGCTCTTTCTTCAGGTATTCTTTCTCTGACCCCTCCCTTTGTGCAGATCATCCTCTCTTTCATGAATCTTTTCTCTTTTCTTCTTTTCCTTTTCTTTTTGTCTTTTTTCATGTCCGGCAACGGATCGCAACCCTCAGTGTTGCTCCCACACCTCGCTCAGCCAGTGAGCGGGAACCGGTCTGTATGTGGGATCCGAACCCTCAGCGGGAGCGCGGCGCACTGTAGCAGTGCGCCACTGGGCCGGCCCTTCTTTTCCTTTTCAAGAAGAATCTATAGAGGGTGGTGTCAGAGAGAAATTTGCTGGGGCCTGCTTCCCAGACTCTCCCACCTCCCATACTGACATTTATGAGAGAGAAAGAAGATAACCTGGAGAGTCCATCAAAGTTGATGTGCGAATGACAGAAGGGATGTGATCATTTCCTGGGGCGGAGGAAATCTTGAAATGATGACTGTGTCAGACACCCACAGCTGGTCTCCTCTGTCTGTTCTTAGGAACCCATTTGATGGTGGGCTATATCTATAAGGTAAGGCGTGGCTGGACAAGAAGAGGCCATGGACTTGCACACGGATGCCTTTGGATTTACCTCTAGCACCATCTATGCCTTATTGCTCCCATTGGTCAGGACTTTCTCTTGCAGTAAAAGGTTTAAGGGGGCCTGCTGTAGATCAGATGCCCCCACAACCTCACTGAAGCTTAATCCCCACTGTAACTGTTGAGGGTGGGAAATCCTATTATGGTAATTGAAAGGTGGGGCCTTGAAGAGGTGATTAGATTCTAGGACCATGCTATAGTGAATGGATTAATAATGGTGGTCAGGGGTGTGGTTTGGAGGGTTTTAAAAGGAGAGTGAATGAGAGGCTAGTCTCTTCTTTCTCTCTGCTGCGCCATTTTTGCAATGTGATCCCCTGCATCACTGAAGTCACCACCAAAGAAAGCCTTCACCAGCTGCGTTCCATGGACTTTGGACTTCCTACCCTCTGAAACTGTAAGCAATAAATTTCGTTTTCTTTATAAATCACCCAATTCCGTGTATTTTATTAGAAGCAACAGAAACAGACTGATACAGGGGGCCTAAGCTACATTTTCTCCATGACTCTGCTTAGCAGCAGCGTGACCCTCTTACCCATTTATGCTTGGGGTTAAATGGTTTATTTGTAGTTCTTAGTTCTCTTCCAGTTCTCTTCCAGTTGTCCTTCTGAATATCCTCTCCGATTAGTAGGACTCTGAACGTTATTTTTCTATTTTGATTTGCTTTTTCCTGAACTGTGATTTCCTCCTCTTGATTGAAACAGTAGTGACTTGCTTATTATATTTTTTCCCCTTCCAGAAATTGTACCAAAATTGGAGACATCATGGGCTGTCTCTTGAGCTGTTTATTGCATGATGTCTTTTTGATAGGCCAATTATAGTGAACAAAGCATTTTAGATGACGTCTAATAGGAGACTTATAATCTATATTGTCACTTCACTTTGATTTCTGTTCTATCATTTATTATTGTATTTTCCCTGCTTTGGCTACAATCCTCCATATGGTTTTAAATCCATCCCAGGTGCTGAACCTTAAAAATGTATTTGTGTGGTCAAGATGTTACACCAGAATGGCCTCTCTTAATGTGGAGTGAGCTGGGGCTTGATTTACATGTGTTTGTACCAACTCTTTTTCCTAAAACTCAACTTTTCATTTTGTAAATACTGCTAAAGCAGTTGTTCATACCCTGGTATTCACATGATTAGTACACACTCCAATTCATTGCAATTCATTGCACTCCAATTCATCTTCAACTGCATAATTTGGGATGTGGTTAATCTGGAGACAAGAATGGGTGTAGTTCCAAAGTCTGCTTTATTTACCCTCTCTGCCCTCTGATGTCCTGTGTTCTACCTGATAAGCCACACACAGAAAGGACAGCACAAGACTTGACTCAGTGGGAATTCCTCAAGGAATTCTTCCCTGGTCCCAGCCCATGTAAGTTTCTGTAGTCAAATAATCTCATAAACCATGTTCTCTTTCTTCAGAGCATTGATCGCTATCTTCAAATATATATCTATTTGTGTCTTTATCTTATGACCTTCCCTTTTTTCCACTAGTCTGTAAGCTCCTTGAAGGTAAAAATTGTGCCTGTGTTTGTCATTGCCAAACCCACTGTGGCTATCAATGCTTAACATATGATGGACACTTAATGAAAGAATGTTGAATGGATGAATAAATGAA
This sequence comes from Galeopterus variegatus, assembly GCF_000696425.1. NCBI lineage: Eukaryota > Metazoa > Chordata > Mammalia > Dermoptera > Cynocephalidae > Galeopterus > Galeopterus variegatus. The sequence goes on along the minus strand of NW_007731135.1, from coordinate 87,033 downwards.
TGTATCAGTAAATAAATGCCATGATGTAAAAAATTTAATAGTTTCACTAGGATGATGCACTATAGTGTTAGATAGTATATGCATGGAGTACATGCAGATGGCTGAATAATTAAAGAGAAAAATTGAGAGAGAAGCAACCTAGTGAATGAACGTATCTCTAAGAAAGCTTCCATTTTCCCATCTACCATGATTTTTTGGGTGTCATTTAGACTTAGCTTAATAGTAAACTCCTTCTCCATATTAGTGAGGATGGTTGTTTTCTCTTAGGAATCAATCTGCTTATTGGTTAGTTTTACAATTTTTCTAATTTGCTATTTTGGTCTCATTTTGATCTGATCATGCAAATGAGGGAATGTGGTTCTGTTCCCACCTTCACAAATGGCTTCGCTCTCCATGTGTGCTTAAGTTTTCTCATTTAGAAATGGGGGTAATAAGAGCACCTCTTTCTTAGGTTTGATTAGGCTCTCCTGCATTAACAAATCCTCTTAAAACTCAGGCACTCGGCACAACAAAGGTTTACTTCTCATTGACACAAAATCTGCTATGAGTCAGGTGACTCTCCAGGCAACCACTATGCATTCACTGACCAGCCATGATCTAAATCACCTCAATCTCCATGACGTTGCCACTTTAATGCGCAGTCTCCAAGAAAAGAAGAGAGATCTGGGAAAAGGGGCTCGTCATTCCCCAGCTCTTCAACGCTTCAGGTTGAAAAGGATATATGTCATACCTGCTCACAGCCCATTGGTCAGAACAACTCACTTGGCCCTACTTAACTGCAAGAGAGTGGGGACACATGGGAGAGCACAGGGATTCTAGGTGGGCAGCGAATGTATCAGCCATGGGGTAACCGCAACAATTAAATAATTGATGATGATGATGACATTTGATAGATAGAGAGCAGTTTATTTCTCTTTATCCCTCCTCACTCCACCACTTCTCGGCAAACAGGTAGTAATTAGCACAAAATGAATATTCTCCAACTGCCTACTGAATAACAGAATATAAAGATAAAAATAAAAGCCAGCATTCAAAGTGATATCTGTGATGATGGTGATGATGATGATGGGATTGCAACAAAAGGAGCAATAAACTGCAGGTAGATGCAGCCCAGAGACATCTTCACAGAGACATCGAATGCACGTGGACTGGCTATGTAGGACACACAGGTTTCCAAGGGGTAGAGGAAGTAGTCAGATGGGATGATGTGAAGAAATCTAAAAGAGGGACTAATATGAGCGATGTTCCCGAGGCATGCAAATGTCACGTGTGACAGAGGGGCAGTTGCATGTGGCCAGGCCACTAGAAAGGGATAGAGGTGAATGTGAGAATCCCCCTGAGGGAAGTGTCTCAGATACTAAATTGCTGATTTAAAAAAGTCATCTTCACCTAGACCCACCTGCGGCTCATGTGTCACTGGGTTTCTGTCCCAGCCTGGCTCCTCCCACTTTCAATAAGCAAGATCCCAGGGGAAGGACTCACATTTTTAAATAACTGTATCTGATATTCAGTGAGCAAAGACTCTTCCTCTCTGCCCTCCGACCTATTCTATAATTTTATACTTTGCGATAAAGTATGAAAAAAATGGCTTTTAAACAAAAATATCTTCATGATTTTTCCAACACCTTTATCTAATCTCCCTGTTATTCTCTATAGCTGGTAAAGCTGGTTAGCTCTACCTGGGCCTCCTTCCGTATCACTCATCTATTTAAGGAAAAGAGGTTGGTGGGGAGACCTTTGATTCGTCTTTTCATCTGCTATTTTTTCATGTTTTCAGAGAGTGAGCAAATGTCACTGGACTTCATTCCTCTTTCCTTTCCTGAGGAAAATGTCCTTTCTATCTCTATGGAAACCCTTGGAAGTGCTGCCGGTATTTTTGGTAGAAGCCACTGATTCTTTATGCTGTAGGAATCGCTTCTCTGCTAGAAATGTGAGGCATGATCTTTGCATTGGGCCAGATTCTCTTAGACTGTGTTTTATGTTTCTTCTAAAAGTCAAGTTTCTCATAATATCCCAAGAAGAAGACAAAGATGCAAAATTTATGGTGGAGCTAAAGGTGAGGGATGGTTTTCAAGATCCCCCAGCTCAGAAAAGGAAGCTCCCAGTTGAGTCTGAGGAAGCTCAGGGAAGCAATAGCTCCCCCAGGTGGAATGTGGCAGCTGCCAACACTGCACGTCATGGGGGCGAGTCTTTCTAAGAGTGATTAGGAGCAGAAAATGAAGGCTCTCGTGGAGTGGCACATTAATCAAGGGAATGAGGATCCGCATGCTTTCTTTATGCATGCTGGAATAAATTAAGATGAAAACTAATCCATCATGGTCGCGCCAAGGTGCAGGCACCTTGTCTGGGAAATGAAAAGCGAGGGAAAGTGATCGCATCTGGTGGTAAGGCAGGTTACTCTCCACCCAGCTGAATTAATGAGTGCTCGGAAGGGGTCTGGCAGCCGAGTGAGTTGCTGGCTTGTTGGTATCAATCTAGTGGTCTGGGAATTTGAGATAATGGGAAAAGAGAGGGAGGACTGGGGTACGACAGGCTAAGAGAGAGGAGACTGTATCAGACACCCATGGGAGCAAAGAGCTTAGATATCATTACATTTAAAAAAAAAATGAACTGGCTAGGAACAAAGATTGATGATCAGAGAAGAAAGAAAAGGGAAGGACCTTTTGAAAGTGCTTTTGCCTTGATCAGGAGGTAATTTACTTAGTGTGTTTAACATGGCAAGAGATGCAAAATGACATTCCTGGGTTGGAAATGGGGGGGTTTCAGATTTGGCAATAAGTTGGAGGCTTAAGATAGAGTTTCTGGAACCTGTAGACCAAACAGGTATGGTAGTTTAGCAGTGTGTATATAAGGGAGAATTAGCTTATAGCAGTAGGGGAGGATGGACATCTGGTTGCAGAGGTGGCACGTAGATTTAGAGATAGAATGTGGAAGATGTGAAACCAAACCAAAGAATAATGCCAAAGTTATAAGGAGGAAGGTTTCTAGCCCAGAGTTGGTTTCTGTCAAAATAATAAGTTCCATTTGTTGAGATCAAACCATGAGTATATTATTTAAATTAATCCTTATAAGAAAAGTTAGATCAAATCATTGTGTCCATTTTACAGATGGATAGACAGAGGCTCACTGACATAATAAGAGCACACAGCTAAAATGAAGGGGGTTGAGATTTGAAATGCCTAACTTAGAGTTCAAGAACTCAGAACTGCTGCCTTTCCTAAAGAACCCCTGAGAGATGGTATGTGTGCATGAAGATTAAGGGAAACGTGTCCTCCCTCAGGCAGTGGTTAAAGGGCAAAAATACATGTTGAAAATCATGCTGTTTTCCTATATACTTTTCTTGACCCCATTACCTCAGATCCCTGACCTGATCTTTTTTTGTTCCCTTCCTTTATTTGCACCCACTTCTTAGACTGTGGTTTTGACCTGCCTTCTCATTCTGCTTTGCTCTCTGTTTATATCCAAGCAGTTGACACAGAATAGTGGCTAATGGTATGGCTTCTGCTGCCGGGTTGCCTGGGTTCAAACCCTAGCTTTGCCACTAGGCTAGCTGCGGTGGCCTCTTGTGCTTCAGTTTCCTGATCCATTTCACCTGCTTATGACTATTTAACAAACTCCCACAACTTAATGTCTTAAACAGTCATGGCCACTTTGAGGCTCACAATTCTGCAAGTTGGCTTGGCATGGGTGACTCGGCACAGATGGCTCATCTTGCTCCATGTGTTATTGGCCAGGGAGGTGGGCGGGAGACAGGGATGGGGGATAGGGAGGGCTTGACTGGGGCTGGAGGAGGATCAAAGATAGCTCCACTCACATGCCTGGGGCCTCAGCTGGGGTAGACAGAACAGCAGCAGTCTCACTGACCCTCTCTTTGTTTCTCCATGTGGCATCTCATCATTCAACAATCTAGCCCAAGTGTCTTTATGTGGAGGCTGGATCCCAACAAGGCAAAAGCAGAATCTGTCAAGTCTCTTAAGGCCTAGGCCCGAAAGTAGAAGTCACATAACATCACTTCTGCTGCATTTCATTGGTCCAGGAGAGGAAGGAGGCCAGCCTAGATTTAAGAACTGCGGAAATACTCCACCTTTTGAAGGGAAGAATGGCATGTGTGTCAGGGATGGGTGGAATTGTGGGAGGCCATAGTTGCAGGTAATCTACTACAGGGAGCGTAAATGGTCCTTCTTAATTGGGTTGTTGAGGTGGTTGATTCATATTATCAACTTAATCCTGACAACAGCTTCATGAGCTATCGGGAGAAAAGTGTAATGAGTTATAGACTCTGGGATTCTGTTTTGAAATGAAATGCATACCAGTGCAGATTTGGGGCAGGGTGTGAATTACTGGCAGTGACCCTCATTATAAGCCAAGTGGATGTGCTAAAGTAAGAATTTAAAACATCTACCAGTTAGGTGACACTTTGTTTCCTTCAAAGGCAAGTACATGCTAAGCTTTTTCAAACAGCTCATTCCTTCATAATTTTCTAACCCATAATTTGATTTCCTTGAGGACTTAAAAGAATTATTATTATGAGAATGAATTTGTTATCTGGAATAAGGTCTGCTTTCCTAAGAAATCAGGCATTTACAAAGGTTCTTCTTGTCAGGGGTTATTGTGGACAATATGGAATATTTTCTGTCCAGTGCTTTTGACAATGCCTGTGTCACCGCATGTTACACGTGTCACAAATACGTGGACCCCGTCGTGCAGTTGCCTCCATGTCCTTGGTTGCTGAGATTTATTACAACTTCTGAAGTTAATAAATATCCCATGAATGATGGCATCTCCAACATCATCCAAGATGGGATCGGCAAATCAAGTCAGCTAGACGTCTTGAGTCTTGTTCCATGTTACAGATGATAAACAGACTCCTTTTTCCTTTCATGTGGAATCTGGCAAAGCTCTTCTCTGAAGCTCTCCATGCTCTGCCCCTCAGACATAGAGTCGAGCACTTAGTCCTCTAGGCCATCTCCACGTAGGACCATCATGTGCCCATCTGACTGAAATGAATTCAAGCATGCACGACTTGGAGAGGCCTCTCATGCTTGGCTCATGAATGGGCAGTGGTGACATCCAGCCAGGCAGGAAGGCAAAAGATGGAGGAAGAAGGAGTGGGCGATTTTAGGGATTTCACCAACAGGGACAGAGGCATCAGAAACCTTGTTTAGGAGGTAGTTAAGACTTCCTGAACATTCTGGAGGAATAAACTGAAGAATCTTTTAAAGGCCATGAGAAACATTGACTATCATTGTGCTTTCTGGGTGACTCAGAGATGATTTAGATCATGCCCGATTTTTATCTCTTGACTGTCATAAGGTTAGGCTCTACCTCTACGCTTCTGTTGTTGCTGTACTCAACATACTGTCTTGTATTTGCTTACCCCCTCTATGTGGTTATAAGTTAAGTTGCAATAACAGAGAGAGATCCTAAAACATAGTGGCTTAAATAAGACAGAAGTTTTATTCCTCTCTCACAGAACAGTCCAATAATGAACAGTCAGAGAGGCTGTGCCATCCTAAATATGGGGCTTTCCTCTGGGCCCACGGATGTGGTGAGAGTTGCTGTCATCACCCAGCCACTGGGGAGGGAAGAAAGGATAAGGGGAGGGCAAACTGCTTCCTTTATAAGATCATAATCTAGAAATTAATGCGACACTGCTGCCCACATCCCATTGGCCAGATTTGGTCACATGTCAATACCTGATTAAAGGGATGCTGGGAAAAGTAGTGTCTACCAAGGCAGCCCTGTGCCCTGCTAACACTTAAGTTGGTGGTGGAGATTCTGTTAAAGGGAAAAGTAGAAAACCATTATTTCAGGATAATTAGTAATTCATATTTCTCATTACACTGTGAAGGTCAGTACTCTTATTTGCTTGGCACACGCAGGTGCTCATTAAATGCCTATTTAATTAAATCAAACATTATTGTACATGCTTTTCCTGAATGTGGATTTATGCCCATGTTTCTCTCTTTGAACATTAACTCCATTAGAACCCTAGAATGGTTGTTTGAATTGATTCATCAAAAAAACAAACAAACAAAAAAAACCCCAACTTCATGTAGCAGCATACACAGAGTGGGCATTTATTCATAGTCAACAGATATTTATGAAGCACCCACTATATGCCATATACTTTGTGAGGCCAGGACATATGGCAAAGAATGGGACTTACATAATCCTTTCCCTCCAGGATCCTCATCTAGAGGATGACAGACATCCAACAGATACTTCTAAATAATTATGTAAATAATTTAAAGGGTACAGAGTGTCACAGTGTCACAAAGGAAAAGTCCAGGATGCTATGTGAGTATATAATATGGAACCCACCTTTGGAGAGTCAGGGATCCTTTGGAGGAAGTACCTGTTTAAGTTCAGTTAGTCAAGAAGTAATTATTGAGCATCTCCTATGCCCTGGGTACTTTTCTAGGAATCAGTAATAGAAAAGGTATAAGGTGTAAGTATGAAATGCCTAAATCAAGAGTGAGAAAGAACATCTCTGGCAGAAGAGATGGCCTGTGTATCGGCCTGGAGAGATTGTGGAGTGTTCCAGAAACTGAAGGAAGTCAACATGGTGAGGGCCACAAGAGGGGGCAGGAAGAGTGGGGAGTGGAAGAAGGCTGCAGAGGGGGCCAAGATTGATATCTTGCAAGGTTTTGTAGGCCATGTGAAGGGTTTGGGTCTTCATCCTCCAAACAATGGGAAGGCAAAGAGGGTATGTGCCAAGAAACGCCATTCATCCACTCATTTTCACTTAACAGGTATTTTGGGGGCTTTACTGTATGCCAAGCATTGGGCAGGTAGTAGGTATAGAGCAGCAAACAAGACAGATGTTTTTGAGACTAATTGCACTCTGGCATCAGCTTTCCTATTCTTCTTTAAATGTTAAAAGCCCTGGATTTTGGCTTGGTTGGTGCAGAAATAAAGACTACACTTCCCAACCTCCCTTGCAGAAGACATGACCCTGTGACTAGATTAGGCCAAGGAGATCTAAGCAGCAATATATTGAAAGGAAAGGGGACATTGCCTGATTTTTACCTCATCTTCCTTCCTGCTCATTGGAAAACAGAATCCAATATAGGGTCAGGAAGTGAGAAATCCTTGAAGGTAGCAGAGTAAAAAAGACAGAAAGAGTCTGAGCCCCTTGAAGATCTTGAAGCCTCTTACAAGCCCTGGACTGTTTACCTCTGGACTTCTACATGAGAAAGAAAGAAGTTTTTATCTTGTTGAAGTTACTATTAGTTTGGTTTTTCCATGACCAGCAGAGGAAGCTCGTCTTAACTGGTAAGGTCCCAGTTCTGGTGGAGTCTATATTCTATTGTGGATAAACAGATAATAAGCAATGGAAGGGAAAGATCACTTGGCGATCAGCACTGGGGAGAAAATCATGCCAGATGACTGCTTCAGATGAATGGTTCCAGAAGATCTTTCAGAAGAAGTGACAGTTCAGCTGCTGCATGGCAGATTTGTGAAAGATCACTGGCAGAGGTGTGGCAAATGGTGATAAGAGGGGGCATCCTCCACCTATTTGGATAGGACAAAGGGATAGGAGGTAAAATTCTGATGTATGGTGGTTTTCTAAGATCAATACTTAAATACTCTGATTTAACTGCACAAAACATCCTCTAACATACAAATACCAGAAGAGGAATCTCAATTAGAAGTTAAGGGGACGTCAACTGTAGGGACAGGCTGCCCTGAATCTGAACCAGTGACCACAGGTAAGTATGTTTGTTTTGCATGATGACAGACTTCGTGGCTCACCCTGCCAACCTCCATTTGCAAATCATAGATTTGAGACTAGAACAGTGGCACTACCCCATGTTAAAGCTGATTGACCTTTTGGAAAGTGTCTAATAGATACTTGGGAAGAGAAAGCAATGATTTGAGTGGGCTCTATCCACACAGAAGTTGTACTTTGCCCACCAGTGAGGAAACTCTTTCTTTAGCACTCTGAAATTAAGACTTCTGTTATTGGACTAGAGGCTACATTTAGAGCAGTGGGTCTGTATGGTTCATGTCTCCTGACTTTGTTTTCTCCTTTCTCCAGCATCACTCTGATTCGGTGGCGCTGACAGGTAAAGGTGCTCTTTTGAATGACGGGAACAGATGAGGCAAGTAATCTTGTCTCGTGAACAAGGTGAAGCAGATACTTGACTTCTCTCTTCTCCAAGTCAGCAAGAATTATAAGAAAGACTTCTGTAACCAGGGCTTGGAAGGGGCATCTGGATACCTGTCATGACTGTGGTACCTGTCCATTACCTCTGACTTGTCTTGCTGGCATGAAAAAACCACCATGCTTCTCCTTTAGAGGGTTTGCTTCTTTCCATCAAGGAGAGCATCATCACCTAGTATGAGGGATCCCTGGGGAGGTTCTGAGATGAAGGTGCTGAGAACCCTGGAACTTCTTGGAGGAATGGTGTCTGTGTCTGGATAAGGTATTCCATGACCTGCAGGTGACAGCCCGGGCTAGGAGTCAGAAGATGCTGGTTTTAGTTTTAGGCTCCTCTTTTGATTCACTCATCTGATGACCTTTAGCTGTGGTAGTAATGACCCCAGCCCATCCTGCGTTCTCAGGAACTCTGTGCAGATACAATATCATGTTAATACTCATTGAATTGTTAGGACAGCCATGGCTATGAGTAATTATGAACATGGAAGCTGATCAATCATTGCATCAGCTCACTTACTGTAGCTTCTAATCTCCAAGAAGACATAAAACAGTGGCGAAATGGAAATGGAAATGGAAATTTCTTGATATCTTTTAGAAGGTTGTGTAGCAGACAGTGTGTGTATATTCTCCCTTCAGAGAGAGAGAGAGAGAGAGAGAGAGAGAAGGGGTGTGTGTGTGCGTGTGTGTGTGTGAGAGAGAGAGAGAGAGAGAGAGAGAGGAGAGGAGAGGAGAGAGAGAAGGGGTGTGTGTGTGTGTGTGTGTGTGTGAGAGAGAGATGTATATTCTCCCTTCAGAGAGAGAGAGAGAGAGAGAGAGAGAGAAGGGGTGTGTGTGTGTGTGTGTGTGTGTGTGAGAGAGAGAGAGAGAGAGAGAGAGAGAGAGATTTCCCTTTTCAACAGAACTCCGTTTTTTTCTGAGATATTTCCCTTTAGGAAAGATGACCCTCTCTGTTGCCCAAAGGGCCAATCCTGATTTGTTTGAGCCAATCAAACTATTCCCCTTGCCAATAAATTATTTTAGGGGTGAGCATAAGACCTAGTTTTGGCCAATGAAAAATGGTGAGAGGGTGGCTGGGGGACTTCTCAGAAATAATTTTCCCAGAAAAGGGTTCTGTTTCATTCTTCAGCTTCAGAAGAGATGGTCTCCTTCCTGCTAGGTCTTCTTTCATCCATGTATGCGCCTGGAACTGCATGGCAGCCATCCTGTGACCACAAGGAGCGCTAACCTGAAGTAAAGCTTCTACATTGAGCACGGTGGGGAGGGGGGGGTCTAAAAACCAGGGATAAAGATTTTTCTAATGCAGGCGACACTCTTACACACTGGCCAATTCTCCTGAAATCTGCTTCAATTGAAACCAGGGTCCTGACATTCCCCAGTTATGTCTGTGTCCTGCTTTACAATGTTGAAAGCACAGAACTTGGTTACACTGTTATTTTTTGCTATTGCTTACTTGAGGGCCAATCATGGAAATTACCTATTCTTTTTAGGAGGAAAATTATCCAAGCGGCAGAAGGTTATCTTCTTGCAAATCAGTAATGGAGCAGAAAGAACAAAGTATTCTTAGCCTGAATACCTGGATCCTTTTCTTTGAATGGCCATCTGGTAGCCATGGGGCTTTAAACAAATTACTTTTCTCTCAGCCTCAAAATTATCATCTTTAAAATGATGTTAATGACACCTACTTTTTTTTTCTTGCTGTCAAGGATCAAGTGAGATAGAGTGTATAGAATGTACAATGACTCTTCTAAAATACTGTAGGAATGCGAAACCTCAATGATACCTTCAGAATTGTTGAGACCTCATCACGTGTGTACAGCAAAGGAGGAAACATACTGTAGACATTTTAAAGCGCTCTGACTTTTTTTGTTTTATCTCTGTGAATCACCAGAAGAGAAATTCAAACTGATTTTTGTTCCAGGATAACTTAAGAAGAACAACCCGGAGGGAGTAATTTATCCCTCTTTCTCTTGGAAGTATTGAGCTAGTAAAGTCCCCCAAAGACAACTTAGTCATGCCCTTTTGGAACAGGTGAGAGCACCTCTACCCCCTCCAGCCCCCACTGCACAGGCAGATACAGAGAAGTTCAAATACTTTTCTGCCTGGTGAGAATAGAATTCGGTGTGGAAGTTCAAGAATGATACTTACCATTTTTGGACATTAGCAAGCCACTCCCCAGACTCAGATATCACAGGTAGATGTCTTTTGAAGTTAGAGACCAGCTCAAGCAGAGTAGAGAAAACCTTATAACTTCTGCCTAAAAAACAAACCTCAGCATATCTGTGGAGTGGGCTCTTTTTCTCTTTTCCTTTGTTTTTTGCCATTTTCCTCTATAGGTACTATCGTGTGGCAGGCCATGGGACTGGGCAGGTTTCTAAGCTCTGTTCATTAGAATGGGACATTTGGACAATCATACTTAGAAATACATATGAAAAAACCAGCATTAGTGGTCTAAAGGTCTCATCAACAGCTGTGACACTACTAGCCAGTCTAATAATAAATCAAGCCAGAACACAACAATATCAAAAAGAGGCATTCAAGCCAACCATCTAGTGTTGTGGAAATGGTGGGTCTCAGTGAAAGCACCCTCTCTAGGGATTGTGTTGGAAATATATGGGTGCAACTTTGTTTGTGCCAAGGATTGAAAAGAGGCATTCAAGCCAACCATCTAGTGTTGTGGAAATGGTGGGTCTCAGTGAAAGCACCTCTCTCTAGGGATTGTGTTGGAAATATATGGGTGCAACTTTGGTTGTGCCAAGGATTAGAGTATTTGTAGATTTTGTGCTCCTATGTGCAGATGAAATCATCTGAATGCTTTATTATGATTTGTAGTTTTGCATAGCATATTATGATAAATGACTTTTTTAAAATTCCTTTATATGAGGGTACTTCAAAAAGTTTGTGGAAAAATGGAGTTAAAAGATAATACAAATCTTTCCATGAACTTTTTGAAGTATCCTTGTATTAGGGCATACTTATTTATCTAAATTATATGTCAGTAGGTTATATTATCTGTGAATTTAATTTCAGAATAGTGAATAGGGTGTTGCAAAGCGAATGGCTGGTAACCACTTGTTTACACAAAGAGAAAAGTTCGTTATGGCTCAACAGAATTCTTCAATTTTATAACCAGTTGACTCAGGGTTGTTTAGATATAACCTCTCTCATTTTGGAGATCATTTCGTTAGTGCCAACCCCTCCCAGCCAGCTCAAAAAGCATTTGAAGAAAAGAAAATTCATTCTCTGGCAAATAATTTAATGATGAGTCAGTAGAGAGCTGGAACAATTTGGAGGACAATTTTGTATGTTTCTAGATAATTAACTAATCTGTTTCATGATTTATAGTACTTACTACAAATGTGTATTTGCCACAGGTGACCATTTCTCCTCCCTCCTAAGTTATTTTTGTATAAAAGATTTATTTCCTAAGCTGTGTTTCTTGGTTACCAACTTTTAAAAGAGCTGAAATCTGCATGAGTATTTAATGTGGAATGCTGAGCTAGTTTTAATAGGCAAATTGTGCTATAGTAAAACCTGCAACTCAAATCCTTTCCATGTGCTTACAAGATACTGGCCCATTCTGTGCATAGATTGATAGCTCGCTTTTTTATAGGACCTTAATCCCAAGGTAACCAGACTTCCTTGAACATTGCTTTTATGAACAAAGAGAGTTTGAATACAGTTCCTCAGCTGACATAATAAGGTGGGACTGGCCATTTAGGGATAATGAGACCAGCCACAAAACTCTGCACATGCTTGTGTGTAGGGGAGAGTTTATTCCTCATGCCTTTTAAAGCCCCAAACTTGAGTCAAAATATAAATATATCATCTTGAAAGCATAATTCATCATGATATTTTCACTTAGTCTTACTCTAATACAAATTACCTATAAAATTGTCTTGGAAGTTGGAACATAAAGAATGAGCTGCATCACAGGTAAGTTGAGGCTGAAGGGACTGTCCAGGGATTATCCCCTCACGTGGAGGTAAGTTGAAAAAAATGGGAGCAAAATATTTGGTTAAGAGCGTTTAGCAAGTGTTGCAGTGCAGTAAGTGTTCGAGACCAAGTCTGTCAATAGAAACCATGCATTAGAGGACAGATTCTGTAAAGGTAACTTGTGTCCCTTCTAAACTTTCCATTCTCATGGAAGTCAAACCTGATGGTTTGGATACTCTTTCCTGTGAAGGGAGAATATAACCTCAGAATCCTCCTAAACACAGAGCTCTGAGAAGCCACTACCAACTCATTCTTGACACATAAAATGAAGCATTTCTTTCTGCACACATTGGGGTGTCTATTTTAAGAGCCATTCGCATATGAATAATCCCAGGAGTAAAAAGAGTTCCAAACTTGATCTTGAGATGCACAAGAAAAATTCCTTTAATTGATACAGGGAATTGCCTACTAATTATGAAGTTCTCAAGCAGGAAGGTATCTCAAACAGTGAGCTTGTCCATTGGGTGAGAATCCTCATAAGCATCCTCATCTCTTAAGCCAGAACAAGCAGAAAGGGTTGAGAGATGTAATTGTAGTATGGCTAAGATTCCTCTGAGAGAAAGAGACAAAGATGGAGAAAGAGAGAGGGAGGGAGGCAGAGACAGACAGACACACAAACAGAATGATCTTAAAGTCTATAGCCACATGTGTTGACAGTCCGGTTAATCTCAGAAGAAACAAAAAGTCAAAACAAAAAATCAAAATCACTTTTCAAGGGAAACCATTTATCAGTTGTGCGTGCAGATGATATAACGATGCCTTTGATTTTACAGGCACAATGGTCTAATCTATCACTTTGTATACAGGAAACTTTTCAGGTTTGCTAGTAATATTTGGATTTTGTGAAAACGTGCTGCAGATATCAAGCTTATTGATAGTATTCTCTTGTAAACACCTTATAGTTTAGGTCTTTAAACTATAAGAACTTTCACCCTAAGCCAGATTTAACAAAAAGAAAAAGCACCCATGGATACTGTGAATAGAAAAACCGCAGTGATGCTCATCAGGAACATGACTATAAAATGAGAAACATCTCCCTTGCTTTGCTCTATTGGGAAACAAAACATCTCGAAGCAGCTAAATATTGTATCTGTACAATTTCTCCCCTTGGATTCTCTGACAATTCCTAAAGTAAATAGATGGTGCTTTTGTTCTCCTCCTCAGTTTTGCTGGGTGTGAGGTGCTCTGAAGGAAGTGAATTTTGATGTTGTGGGTAATTCAATCTGTCACAGCAACGGCAGTGGAGGATCAGACAGAGCCTGGAGTCTTCTTAAGAGCAAATAGAAAATGCCACGAGTCTATCTACCCCAGGGCAGATTTATGACTTGGTGTCTGGTGAATCTTTAGATGAACACTCTCCAACCCCTATTGTCTAGAACTGGCAAAGGCAGAAGATTGATGTCATCAGGGAGGCAGGCTGCAGTGGATGTTGGAAATACAGATCCTTCCTCTGACTGGGCTATAGATCAAAACAGCGTTCCATCTAGTCAGACCCTGGAGGGAGACTTGCAAATCAGGAAGAGGCTTCCATGTCCAGAGTGAAAAAGCAAGATCCTCCAAAAGAAAAAGTAGGTGCTAAGGAACTCAAGTGAGGCTGCAGTGGATGTTGGAAATACAGATCCTTCCTCTGACTGGGCTATAGATCAAAACAGCTTTCCATCTAGTCAGACCCTGGAGGAAGACTTGCAAATCAGGAAGAGGCTTCCATGTCCAGAGTGAAAAAGCAAGATCCTCCAAAAGAAAAAGTAGGTGCTAAGGAACTCAAGTAGAAGAGACCACAGCAATCTCACATGTTAACCTGGGCACCTCCTGGCGCCTGTTAGTTGGAAGTGGAGGCGAGGATACAGAAGAGATCAGCTCTGTGGTTACAACCTTTGTTCAGTGATGACAGACACAGGGGTCAACTCTGAGATCTCACAGGCAGAAGTAGAGTATTTGTTTACCACCATTTAGTTTCCACTCGAATGTGTGGGTTTAGAAATTTGCTTTCATTGAAAGAAGTTTAAAGGGTATGTTTGGAGAGATCATTTACTATCTCTCCTCCCCCGAGTAAAACATTTAGATGATTTACTTCTACAGGAGGTAGGAGGATTAAGATTAATCATAAAATGCACTCTGTCTGAAATATGAGCACAGTACTGGCTGGCGCCCAGAACAGGAGTGGTCAGTGGTCCTGATATGTAGCTGGGAAAGGTCATAAATGGATATGAGGTGAGTTTCCAGGGGCCAGAATTCAACCCTGGTTTTGTCTCATTCTTTGATTCCACTGTTTATTAATTCTTCATTGTTGATTTGTTCACTCGACAGCCAAATATCACTCTCTCTCTTTGGTTCTGAGCTTGGCATTGGGTTTTAAAGACCTGACTGTCTCAGAGTGGGTCTTACCTGCTGTGGTTTTGGCCCCTTCCATCCCATTCTCCACACAGGGCCAGGACGAACTCTTCAGAAATATAAATCAGATCTGATCATGTGTTAACCAAGACCCTCTAATGGCTCCCCATCTCATTTAAAATACATGCAAACTCCTTCCTTTGACTTCTAAAGGTAACAGATGAGGGGCCTCCCCTCCCAGACCTTACCTCTTATCACTGTCTCCAATACTTGCTGTGTGATCTTGCCCTTTTTCTCAAATTTGTTCCCACCTGGGACTTTGCACTAAATGTTTCCTCTATCTACAGCCCTTTTGTCCCATATTTTTGCATGACTGGCTCCTTCTTGTCATTCAAGTCTTAGCTTAAATGTCATCTCCACAAGACGTCTGCCTGACACCCGAGTGACTTTCTGTTATAACACTGTGTTTTACTTTGTAGCACTTATCAGTGTCAAGTATCCTCTTGTTTATTTACTTTCTTTCTCTCCCATTAAAATGTAAGCACCATGAGACCAGAAGCCTTGTTTAAATGGTTCACTGCTGCCTTCTCAGCACCCAGGAGTGCCTGGCACATAGAAAGATTTATTGAATATGCATTGAATTAATGAGTCCTAGGTCCACTTCAAAATTTCTCATGGATCTGTTTAAAAATGAAGCTTGCTGGATCTCACCCTTGGCGATCCTAACCCAGGACACTGGATGTGAATCTCAGGGATCTTTTGTTTTTAACTGTTCCACAAATGATTCTGACACACATTAGTCCAATTGTCTCTAAACTTTTTTGATCACATCTACTAGCAGGAAAATTTTGAGAATGAAATACAAATATATCTGTGTTTATTTACAAATTATGCACCTATATCACTACATTACAAAAAATTTTCAAAAGAATAAGATAAAACAAAATATTTAAGAAGTAATTTTTATTTGTTAACAGTAAAATAAGTCTTGTATTCTTAAGAAGGTTAAACGTTAATAATCTGTATGCTTCGTTTTGAAATGTTCTTGCTCGTTATATTCTCATACTATCGTCAATATGTCAAGGTTCAATATACAAGGCTACTTCAAAAAGTTCATGGAAAGATTGGAATTATGTTTTAATTTTATTTTCCCACAAAAAAGAGGTAACACTTGACATTGATAAGTGCTTTTGAAAGTACCCTTGTAGAATTATGTTTTCCCCTTCCTTTTGTCATGGCAGGTCTGATTTTGTCATCATTGTCTTTAACTTCAAAGTATCAATTTAGAGTGTCTGTTGTGCCTGGGTGTTTTTTTTTTTTTTTTTTTTTTTTTTTTTTTTGTGGTTGCTTATGGTTCCTTTTTTGTATTATCTTCATAATGGAATTTCTTTGTAGATATTATCTTACACGGCCCACTGTTCATTTTGGTAGAGTTAATTTAGTTATCATTAGACAATATAATTACAATTTGACTTAAAAAGATGCACATAACCTGCAATATGTGGCAACCAATAAAAAGGTGTGAGGCACCCCTGTGCACGTTCCCACGCTGCAGAGCTCCCTAATGGTGCCAAATTTACATGGATGAGTAATCCAGGAGGAGGGGGGCCACCAGGGAGCAAGTGTGCATTGGTGTTAATGAACCTTGACTTTCAAGATAAAGTAAATATAAAGGAGACCGATGGAGAGTAATACGAGATGAGTTCGAGAGGATGGCAAAGAATTTTGGAGACGGGTAAAGAGTTTTGCTTTATCCTAAGTGCAAGGGAAATCATTGAAGGGTTTATGCAGAAGGTAATATGATAATATTTGAGGATTTTACTTTGTTTTGGAGTGCTTCTTTTTTATTTTGTTTTAGCTAAGGTATAGTTGACCAATAAAAATTGCATATATTGGTAGTGTACAATGTAATGGTATAGGTGTAAGTTGTGAAATGGTAAATCAAGCTAATTAACATATCCATCTCCTCACATAACTATCATTTTTTGTTGTGAGAATAGTTCAGATCTACTCTTTTAGCAATTTTCAAGAATACAATCCATTATGACTAGCTATAGTCACCATTCCAAACAATAGACCTCTCATACTTACCAAATTTGTGTTTTTAGGAGATCCCTTGGGTTGCCATGTGGAGGATGCATTGAAGAGACTTGAGGATGTAAGCCAGAAGCCCAGGTTAGAGACCATTGTTGTAGCTCAGGTAGTAGGAACGGGCAGATACAAAATATATTTTAGAAGTAGAATTAGTGGGATTAGGTATTAGACTGGACATGGGGTGGGGTGAGGGAAAGGAAGAGATCTTGGTTGATTTATGGTTAGCAGCTTCTGTGTGAGATTCCTTATGACCCAGGAATTAGATGTGGCCTCTTTCTGAGTCATTTCCAAGTCTAGCTCATGGGCATCATCTACTGCTACATTCAGAGTTGAGCTTTTGCTTGTTTTTGGCAAAAATCTGACATGTTGGAAACTCATTGGGCTTCACTTAAGAAACTATCAAACTAAGATATTCAAACTTTTTTTCTCAAAAGTAAATGGAGCACTTACTAAGGAGAAATTTCATCTTTTCCATTTTTTTCTCCCAAAAGCATAAGATTTTCAGTAAAAGTGTATGACTTGGGTAACAAACAAACAAACAAACAAAAACAAAAAACAAGGAGTTGAGACATATTAGTAACACTCACCTCCTTTATAAGGGGATGGTAAACAAATACATTGTCTTGGTTCCATATCTTGGCTGTTATAAATAGAGCTGCAATGGACATGGGAGTGCAGGTATCCCTTCAACATGATGATTTATGACAGATGACGGGATAAGAAAATTATCGCATACATATATATATATGTATACACACACACACATGCACTCACGCAATGGAATACTACTTAGCCATAAAGAATAAAATGCTGCCATTCATAGCAACTTGGATGAGCATGGAGAAAATTGTTAAGTGAAATAAACCAGGCACAGAAAGAGAAACACCACATGTCCTCACACATAAGTGGGAGCAAAAAGAGGGAGGAAGGGAGGGAGGAAGGGAGGGAGGGAAGGTGAGAGAGAGAGAGAGAAAGAGAAAGAAAAAGAAAGACAGAGTTACAATAAAATGTTGAACTTTCAGAAGGACAGAACAGAACTATAGTTACTAGAGGTGGGAAAGGGGGAGGGGGAAGGTGATTTGACTGTACTGGGTAAGGCATATAAAGAATAATTACAATTTATAATGATGAATATGCTAATAATATTGATTTGATCATCATATACTACACACAAATACTGATAGTCAACTCTGTATCCCGTAAATATGTATAATCAATTATGCTTTAATTCAAAAAATAAGAGCAATACATTTTCTTGAATACCTGAAATATAAATAAAAAGTATAAAGTATAAGGTGACTTAATGACTTTCTGATGTGAAGCATTTATTGAATATAGCTAAACACATTTTGGACACATCTTATAAAAATATGGACTATCAATAGTAACATACCTGCAACATATAGTTGAAAGCTCTTGGTACCAGAGGGTAAGGCAATTCTCTGGGTGAGGTTCTCTCAGCTAAGAATCACATGGCTGGCTGAGTATCATCTTACAAAGTTCAACGTGCTTTCACACTTTCAGTTAAAATGAGCTAATAATTTATTCTAACAGTCTGGTGCTGCCTAAGAAGTCGTCTTTAACAACTCTGAGTTTTGCATGTGAACAGTCTTTATTCTCACCACTTACAGCCAGTCATCATATTTTTTTCTTTTTATGATTATTATCATATTCATTTTTATAAATCATGATTTTTCTTTATGCCCCTTACCCAACCTGTCCCTCTCCCCCATCTCTAGTAACCTTAGGTTTGTTCTCTCCTGAAAGTTCAATGAATTGTGGTTTCTCTCTCTTTCTCTCTCTCTTCCCCCTTCTTTCTTAGAACGCAGTTATAAGTGAGAACATGTGGTATTTCTCTTTCCTAGTTTGACTTATTTCATATTGTTTAAAGCAAGTGACATCAACAGTTTTCCCAGGGATTGTTAATACCACTGGTAATACACTGGTTTCTAATGAGTTTAAATGACCTCTGAAGTCCTCTATTCTTCCCTTCAGAAAAGCATTAATTTGAAATCAAACTTACTAATAGTTTGAGTATTGCCAGCAGGAATTTTGGTGGTGTTGTCTTTACAAAAACAACTTTTTAATCAGAATTATTTATAATATGCTGTCAGCATGCCACGTTTATTTGGCATGCACTCCAAAAAGATTACATAAGCCTTTTCTTCTTCCAAAGGAAATTTTTTTATAGAACATTTTTTTATTGGTTATGAATATACATGAGATATAAAGCTGATTGTCACCACTCATGCCCAAGATGTGATGGCCAGATCCATACTGGTAGCATGCCCATTACTACAAATTGTGATTATACCCCATGTCCCCCACCCAATTATCCCCAACCTCCCTCCTGATGCCCCTTTCCCACACTCCACTGTGTATCTCTAGGCATGCTCTCTCCCTCTGGAAGTCCAGTGCACCACTGTGGTCTTTCTTTCCTTCCTTCTTTCTCTCTTAGCTCCCACTTATGAGTGAGCACATGTGGTATTTATCTCTCTGTGCTTTGCTTATTTCACTCAACATAAGTTTCTTCAAGCTCATCCATGTTGTTGCAAATGGGAGAATTTCATTCTTTTTTATGGCAGAGTAGTGTTCCATGCTCTATATATACCACAGATTCCATATCCAATCATCCACTGATGGACATTTAGGTTGGTTCCATACCTTGGCTATTGTAAAAAGAGCTATTGTACACAGAGCTGCAATGAACGTGGGAGTGCAGGTATCCTCAAAAGAAGGTTTTAATCAGGGATTTTCTCTTGTATTTCAACTAAATTGTCTAAGGGCTTAATAAAAATTATCTTTTTTAAGATCATCTTTTGAGTCCTTAGAAACTCTAGCCCCATGGTTTTCTTTTTCTCTGCCACATCACTACCTTGTGTCCTTCTTTCTTGAATCCCATCTTCTGTCTTGATGTCTTCCTCTCATTCTTCTCTAAGCAGTGATCTTTCAGCTACTTTATATGTGCCTGGCTCCGAGCTATGCATGAAGACAACAGAGGATCCTCTACCTGAAAATCATGTAATAAAATGGGGGAGACCAAATCAGAAACAAGTAATTTCAGTGTTGGTAAAAGGGTCTTACAGACATACTGATAAAGTATTAAGGTGGCTTATGAGACTGTCTGACTCATATCTCTTCTCTATTTTTTTTTATTCAATTAACAAATATTTATTAAGTCTCTGTGTGCCAGAGAGGCAGTACAAGAAATATGGAGCTTATAGCCTAGGAGAAGAGGCGGTAAAAAATAATTGCATATGTAACAGGATAAATGCAATTGTGGGATATGTTCTCATGGAAAGGCTTAGGGTCCTATGGGATCACATATTAGAGGGAACTACCTAGTGTTGAAGGTGGGCTTCTCCTGAGAGTTAGAGATTAGAGGGCAAGGAGCAGTGACCTGGGCAAAGGCCCTATGACAAGGAGCAAGCCAGCATGGCAAGAATAGTAAACCAGGGGGAAAGTGGTGCAGCAGGAGCCAGGGGACTGGGGAGCTGCCAGGCTGCTGACGGCAAAATTCATCCTAAGCATTTTGACCTTAATCCTGAGAACCATAAGAAACCATTTAAGCAGGAGTTAGACAGCATCTGTACCTCTCAGCATTTTATTTTTCCTTAAAACTCCCTGGCCTTGACTTTTGGCCAATTTCTGCAATGGATTTGGCAGCTGAGAGATTGGAGATCAGTACCTAGGATTAGTGTGTTAACTATAATTAGAGTTCGTATACTGACACCCCAAGCCAGAAAGACACACTGACAGTGGAGCACGGCCTGAGGATTTGAAAATTTGCTAAGAGATGTGGTGCTGTGTCTTGGAGTTTGAGTTTGGATAGCAGCAATCAATCCAACACAATTTCTTGCCTTCACCATGTTTGTATTCTAGCCTATGAAACACTTGAAATATTGCAGCCTTGATAAAGTATCTGGAAAGCATGTATAGATCAGCAACCTCCCCCCGGACACACACACCCAATTTTTATTAGTCTGGAAGACGTCAGCACTATTCACACAAGCAATTAGAGATAATTCCTATAAAAATTGAGTACATGTACCATATTTTGATGAAGTTCAGCACTTTTCTCACCATCCTATGTGTGCCTATGTATATGTTTTAAAGGGCTCTTACCATGGCCTAATTAGATTGACACCACCTTGGGGAGAAAGGGCACCTAGTCCCTTGAAAGTCTTTGAAATTGTTCTGACGTTGAATACATGGCAAAATATGTAAGTCAAGCAGGATTGTGTATCACCACATGTAGGCAATGCAGCATCAAAGGCTATGCTTACATTAAAACAAAATCATTTATTTTTTGTTGTCATAGAATCCCCAACCCTGGGTTCAAATCAAATAAACACCAAATAGCAAAGGGGCCAGGAAGGGTTTCTTTCTGAATTGTTTTTCCTGATATGAAAAATATTTTAAAAAATAAATGTTAGGTGAGTTGTTTTCCAAGGAGAACCATCACTTCATCTCTGGTAACCATTCAAGATTTTCCATGACAGAATTTTTTTATTTGGTAACTTTTTTTGATGTGCACAGATTATACATGGCAGTCACAAGTGCTGGGGTTATTATAGTTTACCACAGGGTTTATTAATTCCCTTGTCCACAATCACCTTCACACATTTAGGCTCCAAAATCAATCTTCCTTATTATGTACATAGAAAGGATAATGACTGTTGATACTCAAGTAATTCATTTAGTTAAAAACCAGGGCTGAAATATTCTTACTGCTATTTTAGTTCCATGAGTTGGAGATCGTTTTCATTGCTTTTCACTCACACTAGTCATAGAAATATGGAGCTAAAATAAGCTTCAAGGATGTATCTGGTCCACCCCTTTCTAGTGTAATTGCTAAATTACAGTTACTCGGGGATCTAGCTCTAATTTAGCATTAAATTTAGGATCATTAAATAATTCAGTGCAGAGATCCGTGAAAGTCAACAGAAACATTGTGAAATAATGAGAAAAAATCCTTCCTTTTTGGAAATGTTGTAGAATGGGAACTGCATATTCCTTGATTATAGGAGTTGTCTTAAATTTTTATTTCCTTTCCCACCCTCCTACTTAAAAAAATGACAAGGAACACCCACAAATGTGAAACTAGTATAAAGCCAGAGTCCATAATAGCCCTATCTCATCTGGTTTCACATAGAAGAATCAGCAGTAGTGATACCCAAAGATAGTTAAAAAGAAATTTAAATATTTTATGAAGTCTCTCAAAGAATGGCTGATGGAGACACTGTACAGCGATACTTCTTGAAAGTTGCTTTCCCCATCTCTCTCTATTTCCAGCTACCCTTCATCTCTCTTTCCTTCCTGCCTCTATATCTCCCTAAACTTCACCCACAAACAACCCCTGCCTGAATCTTTTTCTTTGCGTTTCTCATCTTTATTCACCTCTTCATTACATGTATCTGCTTAGCCTCTCATATTTCTTCCAGTTCTCTTACCTATCCACCTTTAGACAAAATCAAAGCCAAGGAGATTGCAAAGTAAGGAGCCTTTCTCCTTAATAGGGTGGGTGGTTGGAGGAGGCAGATATAACCTACACCTGTGCTTTCTATATTTGAATGTGCACATGAACCACTTGGGAGAACTTGTTAGAAAACAGATTCCGACTCAACAAGTCTGGAATCAGGCCTTAGATTCTGCATTTCTAATAAGCTCCCAGGAGAGTTTGTTGCTGCTGGTCCTTGGGCCACATGTTGTAGAGAAAGGACTTAGAAGAACAGTCAGGTTAGAGACTAAGAGAGATAAGACCTGAATGTAAAGAAGTAGCTAGACCATTAACTCCATGAAAATGGTGACAATGTCTGCTTTATTTGCCACATACACATGGCTGATACACAGACCATCCTATTTAGTATTTTTTTTTTTGCCTGATCTTGAACACAGCAAGCTTTGAATATATATTACTTTCTTTCCACTCCTGTCTTCTCTTAACTCTTGAAATGCCTGAGCAGTGCCACATTTCTTGAAGCAATCCCATTTATTCCAGACATTCATCTGGCATGTGATTTACAGTGAATCCAGAGGCACCGAAGTACTTTTGTCTGACCCTTGCAGTCTTCAGAGATTCATTTTTAACTCCCAAGTATGCTCACACCCCACACTTGGACATAACTCACATCTGACAGGCTGGTTTGAATCTTAATCACGGCTCCCAAAGTTTTAGTTAACATAGCTTTACCCATGAACTTAATCAGCAAGCTCTCCACTCTATCATTTCAGCCACTGATCAAACAACAGCCACTAAATCATAGTGAGCCCTGGCTGATCCCTGAAAACTCTGCTATACTTGATGCTGAGCCATCAAAGGAAGCTACTTTGTATTGCTTTTTAACCACTTATTTACCAGTTTCATTTTAACTGGCTTACCTCAGAATAACTCATAATTAACAATTTTTAAAATGTTTGTATTTAATAACAAATGTGAGACCTGTTTTCTATTTTAAAAATAAAAAACATTTGGACACACATACTGTGAAAAGTAGAATTTGTCTTCATTCTTAATCTCACCTCCCCAAAGGAGCTCATTAAAAAAAAAATACACACACACACACACACACACACATATTCTTCTGGAGTTTTTATTTGCACTTTACACCTGTATATATTGTGTCAGTCATTATATCAAAATCTGTGGGGTACTGCAAAAGTAGTACTATGAGGGAAGTTAATTGCAATAAGTGCTTACATCCAAAGAATAGAAATATTTCAAATAAACAAGCTAATGCTATACCCTAAAGAACTAGAAAAACAAGAACAAACCAGAGCAGAATTAAATGAAATAGCATCCCCCAAGATGATACAAAAGCTCAATGAAACAAAAAGTTGTTTTTTTGAGAAGATAAACAAAATAGGCAAGCCATTAGCTAGGCTAACTAAAAAAAAAGAAGAAGGAGAAGGAGAAGAATATCCAAATAACAAAAACCAGAAATGGAAAAGGAGACATTACAACCAATACCACAGACATACAAAGAATCATTAGAGACTATTAGAAACAACTATACACCAACAAAATTGAAAACCTGGAGGAAATGGATTAATTTTTAGACACATACAAACTACCAAGACTGAACCATGAAGAAACAGACAACCTGAACAGACCAATAGCAAGCAATGAGATTAAAGCAGTAATCAGCAGTCTTCCAGCAAAGAAAAGCCCAGGACTGAATGGCTTTACAGCTGTATCCTACCAGACCTTTAAAGAGGAATTAATACCAATTATCTTCAAACTATTCCAAAAAAAATGAAACAGAGATTATTCTCCCAAACTCATTCTATGAGGCCAGTGTCACCCTGGTAGTAAAACCAGACAAAGATACAACAAAAAAGAAAACTACAGGCCAATATCTCTAATGAACATAGACACAAAAATCCTCAGCAAAATATCAGCAATCAGAATACAGTAACACATCAAAAAAATTATACACCATGATCAAGTGGGATTTATCCCAGTGATGCAAGGATAGTTCAACACGTGCAAAACAATAAATGTGATACATCACATCAACAAAATCAAGGACAGAAACCATGTGGTTATCTCAATAGATGCAGAAAAAGCATTTGACAAAATTCAACATCCCTTCATGACAAAGACTTTCAGCAAATTAGATATAGAAGGAAAGTATTGCAATACAATAAAAGCCATAGATGACAAACCTGCTGCTAATATTATTTTTTCCCTTAAGAATGGGAAAAAGACAAGGATGCCCACTCTCATCACTCCTATTTAACATAGCATTGGAAGTTCTAGCCAGAGCAATCAGGCTAGAGAAAGAAATAAAGGACATCCAGATTGTAAAAGACAAACTGTCCCATTTGTAGAAGACATGATCCCACATATAGGAAAACGTAAAGACTCTATTGAAAAACTCTTAGAGCTGATAAACAATCTTGGTAAAGTTGCAGGATATAAAATCAACATGCAAAAATCAGTAGCATTTTTATAGTTCAATAACAAACAAGCAGAAAAAGAAATCAAGAATGCAATCCCATTTACAATAGTCACCCAAAAGATAAAATACCTAGGAATCAATTTAATCAAGGAGGTGAAAGATCTCTAAAGAGAAAACTACAAATCACTACTGAAAGAAATTGAAGAGGACACAAAAAGATGGAAAAACATTCCATGCTCTTGGATTGGAAGAATTAACATTGTGAAAATGTCTATGCTACCCAAAGCGATCTACAGATTCAATGCAATCCTCATGAAAATACCAATAAAATTCTTCACAGAAATAGAAAAAAAATCCTAAAATTCATATGAAATAACAAAAGAAACTGAATAGTCAAAGCAATCTGAGCAAAATAAAATAAAATAAAGCCAGAGGCATTACACTATCTGACTTCAAGTTATATACAAAACTATAGTAAGCAAAACAGCATGGCACTGGCATAAAAACAGACACTCAGACCAATGGAACAGAATAGAGAACTCAGAAATCAACCCACACACTTACAGCCAACTGATATTTGACAAGGGCAACAAGAGCATACACTGGGAAAAAGACAGCCTCTTCAGTAACTGGTGCTGTGAACACTGGACATCCATATGTAGAAGAATGAAACTAGACATGTACCTCTTGTCATATACCAAAATCAATTAAAAATGGATTAAAGACATATATAAGACCCAATACTATAAAACAACCAAAAGAAAACCATAATAGAAACACTTCAGAAAGTAGCACTGGGCAAAGACTTTATGAACAAGACAAATAAACAGATAGAATTATATCAAACTAAAAAGCTTCTGCACAGCAGAAGAAAAAGTTAACAGAGTGAAAAGACAACCTATAGAATGGGAGAAAATATTTGCAAACTATGCATCCAACAAGGGATTAATATTCAGAATATACAAGGAACTCAAACAACTTCAAAGTTAAAAAAAAAGTCCCAATTAAAAAATGGGCAAAGGAGCTGAATAGGCATTTCTCAAAGGGAGATATACAAATGGTCAATGGATACATGAAAAAATTGCTTGATGTCACTAAGCATCAGGGAAATGCAAATCAAAACCACACTGAGATATCATCTCACACCAGTCTGACTGGCCAGTATAAAAAAGATAGAGAATAACAAATGCTGACAAGGATGTGAAAAAAGGGAAACCCTCTTACACTGTTGGTGAGACTAAATTAGTATAGCCATTATGAGAAACAGTATGGATGTTCTTCAAACAACTACAGAAAAAACTGCCATATGATCCAGCAATCCCACTTCTAGGTATATACCTAAAGGAATGGAAATCAACATGTTGAAGGGATACCTGCACTCCAAAAGCTAAGAGTTGGAACCAACTTAAATGTCCATCAATGGATGACTGGTTAAGGAAAATGTGGTATATATACACAATCAAATACTACTCTGCCATAAAAAAGAACGTAATTCTGCCATTTGCAGCAACATGGATGAACCTAGAGAAAATTATATTAAGTGAAATAAGCCAGGTGCTGAAAAGGAAACTCTGCATGTCCTCACTCACAAGTGGGAGCTGGGAAAAAAAAAAAAAGAAGAAGAAGAAGAAACAAAAAGAAAAGCAAGCAAGAAAGAAAGGAAGAAAGATACAACAGTCACAATAACTCCTTTAACTTTCAAAAGGAGAGACCAGGACTGAGGTCACCAGAGGTGGGAAAGAGGAAGGGGAAGAAGGAGTTAGGGAGAAATTGGTAAAAAAACCACAAATGTTTACATTGTTTAATAATAAAATAATAATTTAAAAAAAAATATATATATATATATTTAGCGTCAGAAACATTTACTGCTAATAGGATATTAATGTGCTTTTCCCAGTCCCAGTTTCCTTGCAGCTTATTTGAGCCATGAGACTAGCTCAGGTCCATGTACTGTAAACAGAAGTGGCACATGTCATTGCTGGACTGTTGCATATGATAGTAGTTTGAGTTCTCCATGAGTTTTCATCATTTATTTCAAAGACTGAGGAGCCTCCATGTTTCAAATGGTACAGATATAAAATGATGAAACCTCTGCAGCCTGGGTACCTGAGTGACTGTATGGATTGGAGTTCTTTTTATCCTACAGATCTGTGTTTTATGCACCATGAGCAAAACATACCTTCATTGTGTTTAATCACTAAGATTACAGGATTAATTAGTTATCACAGCAAAACCCATAATACATACACCTATAATTTAGTGTTTAAAAAAATTTAATAGGATTATAGTACGTATATTGATCTGCAGCTTATTTTTTTTCACTTAACATTACTAGACATCAGTCCTTTTCAGCACATAACAACTATCCTAAAGTTGTAAAACCATGGTCTTAGAATCAGATTTTGACATGTTAATAACCACCTACTTAACACAGAGTCTGACATAATTTATGCATAAGGTAAATAATGAATATATACACATCTGCAAGTGTGCATATGTAAATATTTAGCATGTAATCATTTGTAAAAACATTTACAATAATTGTGTATAATTTTCTATGTAAAATAGTATAACATGACAGATTCTGGGAGACCTGAATAGCATTCTCATGAAGAAAAATGTTGAAAGAAATATTGTCAAGAATGTAAAAAAATTAAGAATGTGACAAATAATGAGCTACCCCCTCCCCCCCGAAAGCCCCTTGTCTTTTAGGAAATGGCACAGAAAAGCATCAGTTTGCTTCTAGATGATAAAATTTAAGATGCCTAATTCTTAAAAAGATGGGAACAGCATAAAACATGAAGAAAACATAAATATGAAAGCTACAAAAATGACTGAAGATATAGCTCATAATTTTCATTTTCAAGGGATGATAAAATAATGGTTTTACGTTTTTAATGGAAATTTTAAAAGGTCATAATTCAATTAATCTAGCGATTTTATTGTTGGAACATATAGCACAGGAAAGCTACATTGAGCTTTTATTTATAGTTCTGATCTACATGAGGTTAGGGAAAGCTTTTTGTCATCTCTTTTAAAGCTTTGAATTTTTTTTTTTTTTTTTTTTTTTTTTTTTAGCATCTCTGCTTATCACCTCTCCTTCATGAAGCTGTGAGGTTGGAGCTCAATGCAAGGTAAGACTGGCTCTGAGAATCAATTCTGTGTGGGTATAGGTTGTATTTTGGTTGCCCGACATCATTTACCTTTTGTAACATTACCCTGATTTCCTTTTGGGGGACCCCATGTCATGCTGTTTTACAGGGACAGAAAGTCAAGTTGTGCATCTCTCTCACTGTGGAAGTAAAGGGGAGCCTGGAAGCATCTCCTGTCAGCTCCTTTCTTTTCCCATTCCAGTGTGGGAAAAGGTGAAAGAGAAGAGAAAATGGAGACAATGATGAATCAGACATGCAGAGACAGTCTCAATACATAACACGCACCAACAAAAGGACAGAAAACAGGTCTCCACTTCCTCTTCTTTTTGTATTTCCTTTCCTCTCTTTTCATTTTCTCTTTTTTATTTCCATTATTCTTTCTCTCCACAAGCTTCTTCCTTACTTTTTATTTTCTCCCATTTTCTTTTCTTTTCCTCTTGGTCTTTCTTTCCTTTTTCTTCCCAGCCTATACTTTTGCCTGCTTTTGGTACCCAAAAGATCCATCTCAGGAAATCTGTTACCTATGTCTCTTTTCTATCTAGTCATCCAGTAGTGTTTCCTTCTCTAATAAAGTCTTTCCTTCTCTCTGCCCCTTCTCTTATCTGTACCCTTTCATTGTATTTATATACCAAAAAATAGAAAAATGCTTTGACTGTGTTTTCCACAAGCCAAACTGGATGTAATCCATTATTTGCCAAGAAAAGAATTTCAGGAGACTCACAGGGTTTCCCTTTGGATGTTCTGCTCATCACAGGCCACCTTGTTTGGCTGGAGAAAATGCATACTATGCCCACATTATGCCATCTGCCCAAAGATTTGCAATGAAGGTTGGTCCTGGGGCCTCCAATTTCCTGCACATAATGATTGTTTTGCTCAGTTCTCTGCATCTAATTTTCTTATTTTTTTCATTTTGACTGAATTCTAGGGGGACCTGCACAAACCACAAAAAATTTAAAAATTAAAAAAAATTTTTGTCAATTGTGGATACAAGTCCAAATAGCTTCAAGCATCTTCCAGCCTCCTCAGCTGTGGCTTTCACTTCCTTTCTCTCATCTTTTCCCTAACCCCTCCTCCCTGGCACACTCTCCTTTTGTATTTTATAGTAACAGGACTGTTAGAAAACACAATATGTAAAAACATATTCTATTGAAAAATGTAAACCAACAAGCTGGCCATCGGAAGACCAATATCGTTAATATTCTACAGATGTCTATTATTTTTCAGTAGAGAAAAAGATGTTGTCAGATATTCTTATTCTGTGTGCTCTGTAGAGACAATGAGGTTATACAAATGCATATAGACTCAAGAAATACGAGTGATGCCCTTGTAGTTTCTGTGATGAATGGCAAGCCACTAAGTAGAATCAGTTAAAGTAGAGGGAGAAAACCTCAGGGTTACATTAGATGGTGCTCCTTAAACTAAGCTTTGGGCATTTCCTTGTGCATTTCATCATGAATCTGATTATTAGCACTGCTCATGATGATGTTTTGGCTATCTTAAAGAACATATTGGGTCACATTATTATTTGGCCCAGATAAATGGAAAGAATGAAAAGTATATTTAGAACCTCATTCATATACCAGGAAGAAGTCCACGATTACCTGGTCCAGCTCCCTCATTCTTTGTCACAGAAGCTGAGGCTCAGAGAAATTAAAAGGCTTGCTCAAGTTACACAAGCATTTCCAGGCAAAATCTGGTTCAGATCAAGGTCTCTGGCCTCTAAGATCAGTGATGTCGCCACTTCTTTTTTTTTTTTTTTAAATTCATAATGATATGATTTTTCTTTATGGTAACCATATTTTTATGTTTTTCTGAATCTGTAGGTCCTTTTGGATAGTTGTAATAAATTCAACAAATGTATACTTATTTACACCTTTACTTTTAAACCTTATTACATGCAAAGAATTATGCTCGTGGTTTGAATGGGTGTGGGGATAGTATAGTTGTATTAGTTTTCTATGCTTTTACAAATGATGACAAACTTAGTATATAAAACAGCACAAATTTATTATTTTATAGTTCCGCAGGTCAGAACTCTCACAATAGTGGTTAAGAGTTTGGGTTCTAAGGCCCATCCGGCTTGGGTTGAATGACAGCTATGTGACTTTGGATGCCTTAACTATTCTCTGATCTGGTTTCCCCCTCTGTAAAATATGGATATTAATGGTACCTGCTACTTAGGTTTGTCATAAAAACTATGGGAGTTAATTTATATTAAACACATAGAGCAGTGCCTGCACATTGTAAGTATGAGAGAGAGAGAGAGATTATTATTATTATAATAGTTATTGCTATAAAAAATTGAGCAGTAGCATTCTTATTTGGGAGTTTACAGTTAAGTTGTCAAGACATGTTGCAATAAGAATTATCTAAGTATTTCAATAGTTTCAGTAGTATAATAAGATGCACGGGCTTGGTATACAAGAGAAGGCAGGGTATTTTGAGCAGGGGGGCAATAAAAGGAAGGCTTGAATCCAAGTGTGGTTTATCCAGTGAGTAATAAAGGACAAGGGTTGCAAATGGACCTAAACAAGCTTGTTCATTCACGTTTGTCAAGATGTTTCGGTACATATTGGTAGCCTCTGACAGTGAGAGCTGGGTGGGAAGTAGATGTCTCTTCCCCTGTGTGTAAGTTATTTTACCAAGTGGTATGTCATCAATGACAGCAAGGCCAAGCCAATTTCTGCCACACTTGCAAACATTTATTTACAAGCCTCCTCTGTAACCTGTGGCTAACCCTGCTCTCCTTTGATTTTGGTTTTCCAACCAACACTTTGCATGAAAGGGTCACTTGGAGACAAATGTGGCTATGAGCTGAGGTAGGATTAACTAACCTAGTTGCATCAGGCAGTAGAAATACCCCTGATGTGGGCCTACCCACGAGTGAATGGCTCCACTGTAGCAGTACTGTTAGGCTGCTAGGCTCACCAGATTCTTATGCCCCATCTTTGTAAGGGTGAAAACTCCTGTATAGCATTTTTAATCTACTACATATCTTGATTACCATTCACTTCACCAGTGAACAAATTATTTCTATCATCTATGCTAATTCATGAATCCTCTGGTGTAACTTTAGAGAGATATATTTGAAATGCTTGCTGGAGAACTCATTGATTATGGACTCCTGATTAGGGTCTTCCAAATGCTAACTAACCTCATTAGGATTCTAGACCCTAGATTCTAGATTAGATTTAATTTATATGCATTCATCTACACATCACATTACCTGCTAAAAATCTTTTCAAGTAAATTACATACAATGGAGTGAATGGTTTATGTTAAGGAGCAATAGGCAAGAAGGTTACTGATGGACTTTGGTTCTTTGATAGTCCTGTTCTTCCTGACATCTCCAAATTTTCTTTTGCATAAATCTCATCAGCATAAAATTTACTGTTAAATCTCCCTTCCTAATAAAATCTTCCCTTGATTCCACATCTCCTCTGGCTATATCTCATTTTTTCGTTTTACTTCATAAGAAAACCACAGTAACTTCAGCTCTCAATTTCCCATTCTTCCTTTTTTAATGACCAAAAATTATTTTTAAAATTTTTGAATGTATCTTGCAAATACAGAAGAGTGTATAAAATGTATTTATGCAGCTTAAAGAATAAAAATAACATGAACACCCATAAACCCACTTTCCAATTTAAGAAATACAATATTATTCATACTTTGAAAACTTCTTTTGTGTCCTTTCTCAACCCAGCCCCTCTCCCTTTCTTCTCTACTTCCCAAGTATACATATTATGACTTCTGTGTTAATCATCCCTTTATCCACATTTTACATGTATTTTTACATTGTATTTTACATGTATTTATATGTATTGACCTGTGGTTTGGTTTTGAAAAACTAAGAGGCAACAAGCTTGGCTGTGTAAGGATAGGGCAGTATTGTCATTATCAGAGGAAGGGCTCAGGCGAAGACAAACTCAGCAGCATTTCTAGGTCATTGTCTGACTTCAGCTTTTCTGAAAATTTACAAGAGTCTCTTCTGGAGAAGTAATCGGGTAAGGTCAGGAGAAGGCCAGGTAGACAAAGGGCTCCTCACAGCTGGGACATTTGAAGGGGATTCTGACATCAGCAGAAATAGGGTCAAAAGACTTGGGCTGCCCTGTATACTCCGCTGGTATGTGAATCATGACCTCCCTTTGACAAGTGCGTCAAAGCGGAATTGTTCTGTGTGATGAACAATCCTCCCCTCTATCCTCCCAATGGCAAGGGGAGAGGGGAGAGCAGGAGCTCATCAGTTAAGAGTCTGGGACATTCTATCCATAGGTCAGAATAACCTGGCAGCAGGTATCTTGGTCACAGCAGCCTCAAGATTTCTGTTTCCATAGTCACACTGATCCAATCTGGACTCATGGCCCTCTATGTCTGGTGCATGGCTGTCACCCTGGTGGCTCCTTCACTGCCATTCTTGGGAGTCTTCCCATTCTCTCTGCTGTGACTGGGTCTCCTTTCCTCCATTTCCTCCTCTTTCTTAGCTTATTTTCTCATTTTGATGGAACACATCCTTCAGCAGCTTTCAAAGAGAAGGTACATAGAAGATACATATTTTTAAGGATGCATATTCCTAAATAGGATCCTCCTACTCTCACACTTAACTGATAGCTTAGCTCACTGTGGAATTCTAGGCTGAAAATCTTCCTTGCTTCCAGTACTGTGTTGCAAAGTCCTAAAGCATTCTGATTTCTGGTTGTTTACATTTGACCTGTTATTATTTTCTTTTCTCTCTGAAAAGTTATAGAATCTTATCTTTGTCCCCACTGTTGTATTTATTTTCATCTTTTATATTGGGTACTCAGTGGGCCCTTTCTATCTGGTTACTAATGTCCTTCAGGAAATATTTTTGAATTATTTTGTTGATGATTTCTGCCCCTCTGTTTTCTTTCTTTATGGAATTCCTATTTATTGGAAGTTGGACATTTTTTTTTCATTTTCTTTTTTCTCTTCTATTTTCTCTGTTTTTATATTTTATATATTTTTTGATTTTCTTCCTGAGAGATTTCCTTAATTTTATCTTCCAAACGTTCTACCTAATGTTTCATTTGCTTACGGAAGCAATATCTTCTTGTTTTGCTTATGGAAGCAATATCTCCTGTTACCATTCAGAAGGTATTAAAATTGTAATATTTTTGAAGTTTACTTCTGTATAGTGTCTGTTTTCTCCAAGTTGCTCTTTTTTCTATGTATTTTATTGGTCTCTGTCTTTCATATTAGAGACATTCTACCAAATGTTTCAGCATGTATTTCTGATTAAAAGTGGGAGATTGAACTGTTTGGACTGAGTGTGTGGATAGGGCGTTTCAACTTGAAGGTTTACCTCAGGGGGATCTGGGTGGGTCATTTTTGGATGAACCATCTTTAGGTTCTTTTCTCTTGACTCAGTCAGTCAGTTTCCCCAGAAAATGTCTTCCCATCACCTGAGGAGGAGGGTCTGTCTGGATCCCTGTGATCTTGGAGCCAGGCAGGAATAGAAGGATAGGGTCTAAGCATTCAGCATTCAATATGCATGTGGCCACTTAATCTAACTTTTCAGTACAGCATTCACTTTAGCAAATAGAAAGTAAAACTCTCTACTCCTGTGTGGTAGGGGAGGGAAAGTTCCCAACAGGGTGAAATGGGGGAGGGAGTCCAGGAGTCCAATTCCTTTTCAAACAGCTTTCACCCAATCCTTTTTATTTTAGTAAACTCTCCAGACCCACCATCCCACCCCTCCTCCCCCAGGTCTAGAGTTACATGTGGATGATGATAATTCCTGTCTTCTGAGGACTCTGTGGTTAAATTGGTTTGTGCTCAGGTTTTCTCATGACTAACTTGGAATTCAGCTTTCTTGAGTCTGCTAAGCTGGTTACCCCTCATTCCTCTGCTTTCAAGCTTCCAAAATTTTGTTGCTATTGTCTTGTCTCCTGTTTTCCCCATCCTGTAGGCTTATGGCTTAAAAAATATATATCCTTATTGTAGTCTTCCTGAGATTTAGGTAGGAAGTGAATTAGATGTGTGTTCAGTTCATCAGCTTGACCCAGACAATCCCACTTATTCTTCAACTTGCTTTGAACTAGATTCTGTTTATATTGCACCAATAAAAGTGATCTTATTAGATTACACACACATGTACGTACGAGGATACTTCAAAAAGTTCATGGAAAATTTTGTATTATCTTTCAATTCAATATTTTTGTATTTGTATTTTTTGTATTTTGTATTATTTTTCAATTCTATTTTTCCATGAGCTTTTCAAAGTACCTGCATGTATATAAATATGGCTTAGATTTTAGCCTTATATTCTTCATTCTCCATCATATTATGCCCTTTCTCTAGGGCTGATTTAGGGACTTTTCAGATCACTGAAGACTGGCATGCATCACTGCACTTGGTATTCCCCCACCCGCCGTATGTGCCCTTATTAAAGCTTTAGAGAAAAGATGCAACCATTTGGTAACATACATTTAAAATTAGACAGCTGAGGAAAAAATCATCAATTATATTATAAGAGTTGAGTAAGATTATTTCTAAAACATCCATTCAATTTATGGAAAACAAATCCCAAACTACCAGTGTTTAACTTCTTGCCCAAAACCCAAATTTAACAACAACAAAAAACCTGTGTGGTTTTTCTTTTTTTCATTTTCCATAGTCTTCCATAAGGAGGAAAACACACCATGAGATTAATCAGGCACCTAATCATGGGATTTAGCCTCATTCTGGAGTCTACATTAGCTCCTGACATTTTTATTTGTTGAAATATCATTTGGGGGATCCAAGTAGAGCCAAATTAAAAACCAGGGGATTTCCGACAGTCTCCTGGCTTGATGTTTCCCTTTTGGTTTTTCACATTGCCTAAGGATGGTAAGCCAAAGATTCTTGAAAAGAAAACAATTATTTGCCAGGTAGTATGGAAAGCCAGTGTTGGCTGTTCAGGGAATTATGCCTCCCACGCTGTTAAAACAGCCTTGCTTTATCATGTGTTGAAATCATATCTTAGATTCTCAGCCATGCTTCCATGTCTCTGGTGGCTGAGCCTGTCTCTGAAGTGAGTTCAACTGGGTCTAGATTAAAAGTCAATTCAGTTCAAAGAGCATTTAAATCTAGATACTAACTATACTTGGCCAGTGAAACAATTTCATGAGAGTCTTAAAAAAAAAAAAAGATTTAAAAAGCCACAATTAGTGTGATAATAATTGATACAACTTTGTCGTTAAAATAGTCTAAGACATTTTATTCACATACATTTTGAGGAGGTACTACATAACAGATGCTTTTCTGGGTACTCTAGATATTGTAGCAAACAGGCAGAAAAGTTGAAGGAAGATAGAAAATCAGCAAATAAATGTATTGAAAACCCAAATACTTTTTTTTTTTTTTTTTTTTGTCTTTTTTCGTGTCCGGCAACAGATTGCAACCCTCAGTGTCGCCCCCGTACCGGACCAGGACCGGCAACGGGATCGCAACCCTCGGTGTTGCTCCCGTGCCTCGCTCAGCCAGTGAGCAGGAACCGGTCTGTATGTGGGATCCGAACCCTTGGCGGGAGCGCCGCCGCGCTTCCCAAGCGGCGCACTAGCACAGTGCGCCACTGGGCCGGCCTCAAATACTTTTTGACAGAAGAAAATAGTGTGATGTGTTAGAAAACATCTTAGAGTAGGTGTATGTGTATAGGTTCTCCAGACCAAGGTGATCACGAAGACCTCTTTGAGGGGGTACTTTCAAGCTGAAGTTAGGAGAATAACAAGGGGCTGGTCATTTAAAGATCTAAAGAACAGCATTCTACATGGGGGAAATAGAGCCAAAAATCTAGGTCATCAGAGAGGTTGGTGTGCAGGCAGAACTAACAGACCACTGTAGCTGAGAGCAGTGAAAAAGGTAAGATAGTGTTTGGTGGTAATGTTAGAAAGGTGGATGGAGAGGGATCACGTAGGAGAGTGGGCCTTGAAGACTCTGCTGGGAGCCACCAGACCCATTCAGAGAGTCCATAAAGTAAATATGAATTTTATAACAACACTAAATATTATTTTTCTTTTTCACATTCATTTTCTCATGAACACACAATGGAGTTTTCCAGAGATTATGCACAACTTTTCTTGAATCCCTTAGATTGCTGGGATTCAGAGCAACCAACCAATCTGAAATCTAAGGAAAGGCAGGTGCCTGCAGAGATGGTACAAGCCAGTAAGAAAAATTTTAGCTAAGTTTTTTATGAATGAGCTAAAGGCTGAGAGTGGCTATTATAAGTACAGAACCTCTGGGATCCACATACATAAGGGGACTTGACACCCACTCACAAGCTTTTTTCATGGACCTCACTGATTACTCATGAGAAAGATTGGAGACACAGTGAGAATCCACAGTAAAATTCCCTTGTGTTGGAGGCCTGGAAAAGGGGAACAGCAACCTCTGGGGAAAAGACATGAAACCCCACCCAGGTCCTTCAGGTGGAACTATTAGACAGGGAATTTAAGATAAATAAGATTAATATCTTAAAGGTTGTAGTAGAAAAATGAACAACATGCTATGTCAGATGATGAACTTTAGAAGAGACATGGAAATGATAAGAAACAATCAAATGGAAATATTAGAAATGAAAAGCAGATAGAAAATATCTTTGACAAACTTATTAGTAAACTCAATACAGCTGAAGAGAGAATCAGTGAAACTGAAAATAGGCCAATAGAAATTACCCAATCTAAAACACAAATGGAAAAAAGAATAAGAAAGTAAAAAAAGAGAGAGAGAGAACTGAGCATCCGAGAGTTGTGGAACAATACCAACTGGACTAATATACCATATGATTGGAGTTCTAGAAAGAGAAGAGATAACATGTCAAAAGCTGTGTTTGAAATATATGGCTGAGAATTTTCTAAAATTAATGACAGATGTCAAACTATAGATCTAAGAAGCTTGGAGGACACCAAGAAAGTTTTAAAATCAAAGCAAAGCCCTAGATACGTCATATTCAAACTCCTGAAAACTAAAGATAAAGAGAAAATGTTGAAGGCAGTAAAAGAAGAAAGAGACTTCTCATCAGAACTCTGAAAGCCAGAAGACAATGGAATGACATCTTTAAAATGCTGAAAGAATAAAAACTGTCAACCCAGAAACATGTCTATATCCAGCAAAAACATGTTTCAAAAATGAAAGAGAAATGAAGAATTTTTCAAACAAATAGAAATGGAGAGAATTCATTACCACCAGACCTGCTCTACAAGCAAATGTTAAGGAATGTTTTTTAGGCAGAAAAATATACCAAATAAAAACTTGGATCTACATGAAGAAATAAAATGCACTGAACATGGTATTAATGAAGGTAAATATAAAGTTTGTCTTTCACTTTAAATTGCTCTAAAAGATAATTTACTGTCTAAAGCATGTAGTAAAGTATTGTGTGTTTATAACATATGTATTAGTAAAATATATAAAACAATGATAAAATGACAGGAGAGAGGACGAATATTGTTATAAGTTCCTTGCATGACATATGAAATAGTGTAATAATATTTGTAGGTAATATTATCTTATATAATAAAGATATATATTGTAAACTCTAGAGTAACCACTTAAAATTATTTTAAAAGAGGCATAAAAATATCTCAGCTTTAATTTCTAATATGATAAATGTCAATAGACATAACCTAGCCCTTTGCATTCCTCACTAATTTTTAAGAGTGTAAAGGGATCCTCCAACAAAAAAGTTTTAAAACTGTTGATGTAGCATCTTGAAGACCTTGATAAGGAATATGGGTTTTATTCTAAGTGTGATTGAAAGCCCTAGAGAATTTAAAGCAAGGGGTAAGAAGACAAGGTTTGCACTGTAAACAGATGTGGAGAATGGAGTAAGGAGCAAGAGTGGAGGTGGAAGACAAATCAGAGGCTGCCATAGTCATTCAGGCCACACGTGGTGGCGGCTTGGACAAAACTGGTGGCAATGGAGACAGAGAGCAGTGGATGGATTAGGATGATTTTAGGAGTTGAATAGATCTCACTTATGGATGCCACGGGGATGAGGGAAAAGGATTAATCAAGGATAAATCCTAGATTTTTAGTCAACTTTATTGATTAAACTTCATCCTTTTACAGTGTAGAGCTAGATGAGCATATATATATATATATATAAAGATATATATATATATAAAGATATATATATCTCCCTGTAAAACTGCCACCATAGTACAGAAACATAGAATATTTTTACCAGTCCTAAACAATTCTTTGTGCCCCTTTGCAGGACTCCTAGATTTTTTTACTTTAGCAACTGAAAGAATAATGGTGTAAATTTCTAAGGTAGGTTCATTAAGGAAGGAATATCTTTAGAAGGGGGAGTGAATATGAATTAAGAATTCTGACAGTAGATTGATAGACAATTTCCAATAGCTGTATTTCATATCCTCCAAGAAGACTTCCATATGGATTGCCCCTTACTCCTCTCCAGCTGGAGGAGAGCCCAGCTCTGTGCCACGCATGAACTCACACATGTACCATGCTGCTGTGTTGTATTTGCCTATATATACTCCCAAATACATAATGATTGTATATTCCTGCACAGAGTCTGGCACGTAATGGGCATGCAATAAATGTTTGATGAATAAATGAATATGGATGATTCTCAATTTGCTGGGGTTTCCCTTCATTAATAAGATGGCATTCTTTGTACCTCATGGGAATACAAAAATCCAACATCAACTAGCAGTTGCATGTGGGCTGTACACTTACTTCTTTGGTTGATGTGACTCTTTCTTTTTAGGCAACAGAGAGTATCTGTCAGCTGGCTGGCTGGGATGAAATGGCAGTCTAGGATTAGAGTGATGGTAACTGACTGACAGAGACTCCAGCCTCTTGAGCTCTGAATGCTAATGCAAGGCTTCCAGACGGCCTTCAAAATACGCTCCATCCATATCCATTTTGCTCCATCAGGAGAACAATGATGTAGGCTTAGGCTCTGCATCACATTTTTTAAAATTTTAATTTATTTTTTTTGATTGTACATGTTTATGGGGTACAGTTTGTTGTTTCAATACATGCAGATATTGTATAATGATCCAATCAGAATAGTTAGCATATCGATCACCTAAACATTTATCATTCTTTTGTGGTTATAACATTCAAGATCCTCTTTTTCAGCTCTCTTGCAATAAACAATACAATATTATTAGCTATCGTCACCCTTAGCGCACCAGACTTACTCTTCAAATCTAACTGTAAATTTGTAACTTTGTAACTTTGTACTAGTCAACCAACTTTTCCCCAGCCCCCATGTTTCCCATCCTATGATAACCACTATTCTACATTTTTCTCTTTTTTTAATTCATTTTTCTTAATTGACCCATGATAATTGTATATATTTATGGAGCACAATGATGCTTGTGTACATTCATACTGTGTGCAATGATCCTATCAAGGTGCTTAATATATCCATCACCTCAAATATTTGTCATGTCTTTGTTTTGGGAACTTCCAACATCATCTTGACTAGGTATTATGCAAAGATACACGGTACTTTGTTATTACCTGCAGTCTCCCTATATTACTAAAGAACCTAGATCCCATTCTTCCTATCTCTCCACTATTTTGTATCCACTGACCACCCTCTCCCCATCTCCCCTCCTTCTCCCCCCCGTTGCCCCAGTCTCTAGCAACCACTATTCTATTCTCTATATCTATGAGATCAACTTTTTAAGTTTCCACATATGAGTAAGAACAATGCAGTATTTCTCTTTCTGCACCTGGCTTATTTCACTTAACATAATTTTCTCTAGGTTCATCCATATTGCCACAAATGGCAGAATTCCACTCTTTTTTATGGCTGAGTAGTATTCCATTGTGTATATATACCACATTTTCTTTATCCAGTCATTCCATGGAAGACCATTTAGGTTGGTTCCAACTGTTGGCTATTGTGAACAGAGCTGCAATAAACATGGGAGTGCAGGTATCCCTTCTACATGATGATTTCCATTCTTTTGGGTATATGCCAAGTAGTGAGATTGCTGGACCATATAGTAGATCTATCTGTAGTTGTTTGAGAAATCTCCATACTGTTTTCCATAGTGGCTGCACTAATTTACAGTCCCACCAACAATGTATAAGAGTTCCCCTTTCTCCACATGCTCACCAGTATTTGTTATTTTCTGTCTTTTTGTTAATAGCCATTCTAACTTGAGGGAGATGATATCTCATTGTGGTTTTGATTTGTATTTTTCTGATGATTAGTAATATTGAGCATTTTTTCATATCTGCATCACATTTTTTTTTTTTTGGCCGGTAAGGGGATCGCAACCCTCGGCCCAGTGTGGTCCACACCACGCTCAGCCAGTGAGCACACCGGCCATCCCTATAAAGGATCCAAACCTGTGGCCTCAGCGCTACCAGCGCTGCACTCTCCCGAGTGAGCCACGGGGCCGGCCCTACATCATATTTTTTTAAATTGAGGAGTAATATGCATATGATAAAGTACAAAATGAATTTTTATATATGTATTTGCCCATGTAAATCACCCAAATCAAAATGTAGCACATTTCCAGTACCTCAGAATCTGAGAGTAAATTAAGAGTAAGATGGAAAAAATTGAGTACACAGTGTGAGTTAATGAAAATAGACCGAAATATAGAAAATTATAGTTCAAATTGTATTTTCATTTATTATATAAGGAAAGCAATTTAAAGGCCATCTTGCATGCCATATAAAGCAGTGCAATATTATTTTAAGGTAGAATGGTTAATTAAAGATGTGTATTGCAAACCCTAGGGCAATCACTAACAATTCTTTTAAAGAGGTATAAATATTTTTAAGTAAAAGTTTAAATCATCACTTTTTATATTCAAAACTTTAAAAGTATTTTTCCTTTCTCCTCCAAAGTCTTATTTATACCTTCATTTGCTTAACAACTAGTTTCATCAGAGAAAACAGAAAGAAAAAATTCAGCACTCAAATAATAGAAATGTCTAAATTAGTGGGCTCTGAGCTGAAAAGGTTGTACAGGTAATAATAAAGAGCTATGTTCTGCGTTTCTTGTCCTAGTCAGCTGCATTATGGGTAATTAGTGATAGTGTCTGGGGTGAGAAGACCACACTGCTGCTTTGAGCACCTTATGTATTCACTCACTGAGTTGAAATATGTCAACACTCAGAGAATGAAAACAAGAGATATGAAAATAATATCCACATGCATTTCATCTGAAGTCAAATTTACTGGAATAGTTTTAAAAACGTAACTCATTTCTCCAGGAGAATACTGTATGAGACTGACATGCATTGCATAACTGATGTTTCCTCAATAATGACAATACCTTGCATTTATAAGCCACTTTTAACTTTTCACTGGCTTTTATACATCTCATTTAAGATCATTTTATATGCCTCCTAAAACACATATAAATGCTGGATTTCAAACATAGATGAAACTTGCAAGTAGTCATTAATAGCTGCAGGTGTACCCCCAAGAACAGTCCTCTGTAACAAGAAGTGTGTCTTTAAACTGCCAATGTTAAGAGGTTGACAGTTGATAGATTACTGTAGAAGGCAAACTCTTTTCCAAGTCCCTTGCATGAATCTTTGCACATTTTTCAGATATGGAGTCTTCAGAATTGTTTTTAATTTGGAGCCAAGAACTTTGTCTTTTCAGCTGATTCCTTTTCTTGTTTTTACCTGTATCCCCTTAAGCTGGGATTGCAAGGAGAGCAATTAAAATCAAACAGATACCTTCTTTCTGTGGCAAGGGAGAGAACATTCTGTAAGGTGGGGGAATTATTGGTAGAAGGAACAACAGATTTTAAGTAAAACTTTCCACAGTGAGAATAAACCAGGCATTTGGTGTGGAAGGGGTATTGCTTGAGGGCATTAAAAAGTTGGGGAGAAGTCTATAGTTGTGATTCCAAAAATACTGGTCAAGGAGGGAAAATACTTAAAACTTGTGTAGGTCTATCTGGTGTCGTGCATAG
Organism: Galeopterus variegatus; assembly: GCF_000696425.1. Taxonomy (NCBI): domain Eukaryota; kingdom Metazoa; phylum Chordata; class Mammalia; order Dermoptera; family Cynocephalidae; genus Galeopterus; species Galeopterus variegatus. Next base: position 45,465 of record NW_007731135.1, on the reverse strand, counting down.
TGAATAACCTGAGAATATAAAGTCTGCAACTAATTGCATGGCCAAGTCACTATGGTAGGGCTTCACAGCCTGAGTTTGGTTTAAGACTGAATTATACTTGATCCCTAGCTCAGTGACCTAGGGTGACTTACTAAGCCTCTCTAGGGTCTCAGTGCTCCCCCTGTAAAATGTGGATGTGTAGGAAAACTGAGCACAGAAAGGTTAAACAACTCACCCAAGGTCACATGGTCAGTAAGCAGCAATGTTTGTGATTGAATCAAAGCAGATGACTCCAAAGCCCTAACTCTTACCCTTGATAGCTTGATCAGGGCCAACATTGAGTCAAAGCATAATTTGCTTGTGCTGGAGAGCCCATATGTCCCAAGTTGCCCACTTTACGCCTGGTGTAATTATTATCAGTGGCCTCTGATACTCCTAAAATTGTCCTGGCCTTGTTTAGATGATATATTCAGTGGTCTCCCTATGGTGACTCTTTATCTCCATCTCTCATTAGGCTTCATTACCTCCATCTATGACCACTCCCATATGCACCCAGTGCCTTACGATGCCCTGAGCTTCTTGCACTCCTCTCCCCTCTCTGTTGGCACCTTTCAAGGCCAAACGGCTACAAGTGTCAGCAAGAGTACATTAGCTCTTGCAGATGCCATAGATACCCCTCAGCTCCCCATGATACCAGTCATTCATCTTTGGGCTCCTCTGCCCACGCTGACATTGTGCCTTGATTCCCACTGCTCATGTGGTGGTCCTAGCTCAGGGAGGATCTCAGCCACCCCTTTGAATGTGACTTCTGGCATTTGCTCCTCAGCTCCCCATCCCCAAAGTCCCCTGATTCCAAAAAATTATCTACTTTGGTTTCAAAACATCTCGGCTTGGCTTTTTGACTTTGTTTCCTTTCATGAGAAGCTGATGATCATAAATCATGATGAATGTTCTCAAGCCGGGTGCCCCTCCTTAGAAATGTAGGATGTTCACCCTCTGGGAGGAAGAATATTGAATATCTACATATTCTCTGTTGAAAGTCTCATTTGTTTAAAATTTATTCTTTTACAAAAAATTTTATGTAAATGTGTTTGTGTCTATAAATAGATTATGAAAGCTTTGCCTCTGAAATTACAAAAAAAAAAAAAAAAAAAAAAAAAAAAAGAATGCGAACGTATAATTTTTACCCTGTTAAAGGGATAGAGACATCTCCGTGTTCCCACCTGCATTCAGCACCTGTGTGTCTGCTCGGGTCCAGCTGCCATGCAACAGCAGCCTCATTATGGTTCATTCTCCCTTTTGCTGAGTGAACCTGTTCCACGTCTGCACAGGGGCCTGAGGCAAGGAGAGTTGATAACACCTTTCCTTGAAATCATCTTGAGAGCTAATGTCCTGTACCTGTGCTATAGTAAGATTGTGGAAGTCACTTCATGAGCAAGCACACAACAAATACCTGCACTTGTCCTTTAAACTAAGGTGACGTTCAAAGTGGCTCTTCCTTGAAACAATTCCTAATAATCATCCCCAAATTCCACAAACATTTAAATAATCATCCATTAAATTTCACAGACTCTTATGATAATCCTTTATATCTCTATCCCAGTTATAATCTTACTATTACCTTCTTTACCTTGTGATGTAAATAGTATGGATGTCAATGTTGTCAAGGTCATGCAGCTAGCCAATGGCCAGTCCAGATCCAAATCCAATATTCTGAAAAATTCCTTTACATTTCTCTTCACTTCCTTACAACATAAAACCAAAACAGCCAAAGAAAAGAAGTGGAAAATCCAATGTGCGGAAAGAAATATTTCTTTAGACAGCTTGTTCAAAAAGTAGACCCAGGATTGCATCTAAATGAACGTTCGGGCCTTCATTTATATTCAGGAGACTCGATGTGCAGAAGTGAAGCACAGAGCAGAGAGTATGACCATCATCGTGCTGTGTTCATCTAATGCGTCTGGATAGCTTTAAAGATATACATGCAAAGAATTTGGCAAATGTAAATGTCCTCTGACATTTATTCGGGAGTAAACATAAGCATCCAACATCCTCGGCTTCATTGCTTTATTACTGAAAGTATACTCTTTCCTCTGTCTTTCACGCAGCTTAAAAATTATATTAAAATACTTCATATCTTTTTAAAAGTGTCAGAACACTGGAGAGAACAACAGAACACTAAGTTTAGCAAGAAGTGTGTTTTATACTAATCAGCTTGCTCAATGTAAAAATCTAGAAAGGATGAAAGTGAAGTGAAAAAAAAATATTAAAAGCCGAATCTTTATACCAAAATGTAATAGAGTGTTAAGCCATGAAATTGCCCCGATGTCACCACCTCAGTATTTAGGGTACCCTTCTCACCCAACCTCTTGAATTTTCCATTTTGGTCTTAATCAGGGATGGCTGATTTTTGTAAAAAGAAATTCTCAAGCTCATTCAAATAAAGAAGAAGGTAATTTAAGGATATGAGAAGTAGAGTTGGGTTTAATAATATGAATTTTGGAAGAAGACAGAACTGAGTTTGAATCCTATTGTTACCAGTTACTAACCATGAGACTTGTGTGCCAAATTACCTAAGCTCTCCAAGCCTCAGTTTTGTCATCTGTAAAATGGGAATAATAACTGTTACTTTATAGGATTGTTTGAGGATAAAATGAAACAAAGTATGGACAGTGCCTTAGATATGTGCTCAATAATATTGGCCATTGTTTGTGTGATTATTGGATACTGAGGTTGGACACTGAGTCTTCGTGGAGAATGGAGCTGAAAAGTTGGTAGGAATAGAATATACCTATTCTCTGAGCCCACACATTCAGTATTTTTGTCTCCTTCATGGTCTCCTGCTTCCAATTTTTTTTTCAAGTTTTTCTCTCTTTTGACTGAATTCCTCAGTTTTCTCTTTCTGTCTCTTTACTGACATGGCCCAATGAGACCACTAGTCCTAAACCTACTTGACTTTAAGAGTGGGTGCCTATCAACAACTAACTATAGAGTCTGAGTATCTCAGTTAAACTAAATTCAGTAAAGACCGTCTGATTGGTTGCTGGCCAGCCAATGGGTTAACATCCTGGGTCAATTTTTCACTCATCATATAGTCCAGCTAATGATTGAGTTGTTGACTTCCAAGGTCAGGTAAGTGCTGCTATTCATCCTGACTTTGAGACTCAGAGTGTTGTGTTGTGTTGTTTGTTTGTTTTTAATCATCCCAGGTCCTCTGGCTTTCAGAATCAAGGCCTTGAGTGGAATGTTTTCCTTGTCTAAAGTCCAAAAGATCTGTCACTTACTACGTTTGGGCATCTTGTAAGGTCTACAAACCTTTCAAAGGGACATTTCAAAAGCTTCTGGAGACAGATAATTGTGTCAGAAGGGAAACAGCTGTCTCCCTTTGCAGAGGAGAATAAAATCAAACAAATAGCAGAGAAGAGACTCATGTGTAATTAGAACTGGATTATTGCAGTGTTTGACTCACTGCTCAGGAGGCGATTTCCTACTTCTGTACCCAGCCTCTTACCATTTTCCAATTCCGTCTAAAACCGAATTTCCATCTTTCATTCAGCATTTCCATTTCATTTCCCTGGAATACTTTTCTTCCTGCCTTACAGCACATTTCTCCATCCTTATACCATGCCTGTTGTTTACGATCTTTTGCTTGTTTGCGTTGTCCATTTTGTTTTGTTTTTGGCTGAGAAAGATAAATGAAAAATATGATAAATTCTCATATTACTTCCCTTTTGTTTATTCCTCGGAACAATCATCCTAGCATTTTGTGTGGTGAAATCTCACAGAACTCATTAAAGTCAGTTTCAAAAGCACAGTATTAATCTCTTGCTGTTTACAAGTAAGCTATGTCAACCATTTTTCCAAATGTTTAAATATGTGGTCAGAAGCTGTGGTTTACCTCCTGACTTTGTTTGGGAAAACCAAACTAAAACAGCAGGGCTTTTCTCTTAGCCTTGGTTTATGACCACAGAGTTTCTTCCTTGAATTGGACTTACACTGTTCTGTTATGTCTTGAATATTGTCAAATCACAAAGTAACTTGTTCCGAAAATCTCTAAATTCACATCAATCAGAAAAGATTTATATATGGCTATATAGGTGCTAGCATTTTTACTTTTATTAAAACATCAGCAACTGATTAACAGTATTTTTTCATTGATTTGTTCTACAAATACTTGTCAAGCACCTACTAAGAACTAGAAGCAAAAAGAGGTAAGAGAGTGTAAGCCAGACACCTACTGGCAGCTGTTTGTGGAAGGCTGAAATAATAAATGGATAAATTGCACAATTGTTTGAATTTCCCCATGCTATTGTGGAATAACTATGTCAAGGTTTGTTAGAAGCTTTTATGTACTGATTTTATCCTTAGAAGAGGGAAAATAACTGAATAAAGGAGTTTTGAGTGTTTTAATTCATTTTAAGAAACTAAATTTCAATCTTAACCTGAAATTTCGATTTAAGTTCACTTTGTATTTATTTGCATATTTGACAGATATTTTCTGAATCTCTCTTATGGATTAGGTCTGTGCTCTGTGCTGCAAATAAGTGACCCCCCCCCCAAAAAAAATGTTTTTTAATACTGATTCAGGTATTAGGCAAGTAACCACATACATATATATTAAAAATACATAAAAATATTTTTTTTTCCCTTCACAGTCAAATGCTGTGATGAAAAAGAATGTGGCGTTATGAGAGCATTGCAGTGGACCTAATTTAGTTTACGGTGTTATGAAATAGAGCTAAATTCAGACAGGCCTAGGTGGTAATTCTGACTGTGCTACCTACTAGCTTTATGACCTTGGGAAAGTGACTTTTCAAGCCTCCATCTGTGAAATGGGCACACATTCCTATTTCAGTGGCTTATTGAAAGGCCCAAACAAGCACTCAGACATAGAGTAAGTGCTTTTAAAAAGTATCTTTTACTGTTGATTCTAACAAAGTAAGCAGAAGTAGGAATCATGAAACAAGAAGTAGGAAAATAGACATTATCTGGAAGCATCTACGCTCACAAAATCCCAGTGCAGCACGATGCTAAGACATTACAATTATTTGCAGAGAGCCCTGAATATCGGTGCCATCAAGCTTTCCTTTATTCTGAAACTCAGTGTCTATGTTTTTGAATGTTATGGCTCCATTTCCTCTTGATTCTGAAACAGGGGGAGAGTTCTGTGTGGGCCTCGTCACACGTCTACCTGAGGTTATGTTTTACATCCATTTCCACTGTTGCCTGCATGTCATCCATCTTGGTCCCTGACGTGCCTTGAAATACGAGCTTTGCCTCAGCCAGACCTCTCCTTACATTCTCCTTTCCAAAGCTAGAAGCAAAATAAATGTTTTAAAAGCCTATTTAGGGCTTCAGGAAGGTAACAGAGTAGACAGCCTGAGACCCAAATGCCCTGTTGATTTACTGAGCACACAACTCGGAGGCAGGCAGGATAGCTGCCACACACAGCCCTTCCTGGGGTCACATCCAAGATCCCCTCCTGCTCCCCAACCCCAAGAAAGGGGTTTGCAAAACATGAGCAAGAATAAGGCAGCTTCTTCGCTAATCAATTTCTTTCTGGCCTTATGTCAGAGCTCTTAGAAAAGATGGGTGAAGAAATATGTAGGTGCAGAGTTCTGTTACATTCGTTGAAGTATTATTTGGTATTAGTTTATGGTTTTGGAGTAAAGACCACAGAAATAATAATAGCAAAACTTTTTGAAGTACCTACAATACACCCATGCGAAAGGGGTGTACTGGCATGTCCTTTTTGTGTCTTTCAATAACCTTATAGGAAAGGAACTATCATTATCTGCCTTTCAGGGATGATGAAGCTGAGGCTCACAGAGACAGTCCCTTGTCTAAGGCCATCCAGCTGGTAAGTTGGCAGAGCTAGGGTTCCAGCTCAGGTCTTTTTGATGCAGTCTGTTGGGACACAAGATAATATGATTATACCCATAGAAGTTTACATTCAATCATTCACTCACTCATTCGACAATGATTTATTGGGTATCTACCATCTGCCAAACAGTGTACTTGGCACTGGGGATAGACCAGAGAGAAATGAGCAAAATTCCTACCCTCATGAAACCTGTATTTTAGTGGACAGAGACAGAAAATAGACAGAATAAGTAAATTGTGTGTTATAATGGAAAGTGATAAATTCTAAGGAGAGAAATAAAGTAGGACGGGGCATAATTTTAAACAGAGTGGTTAGCAAAGGCTCACTACAAAGGTGACATTTCACATATTTCAAACATAAGTCATTCAGGCCTGGTACTGAGAACGTACCTGATGTAAGTTCTTTTCCTTCCTCCTTAGAGAATCCCAGGCAGTCTTCTCCAGGATCTTTGAGCAAGCCATTTGTACATTGATCACAAATGCATGCCTGGTACTGAGAACGTACCTGATGTAAGTTCTTTTCCTTCCTCCTTAGAGAATCCCAGGCCGTCTTCTCCAGGATCTTTGAGCAAGCCATTTGTACATTGATCACAAATGCATACAGACATCTGCAAACATCTGGCTACTGGTGGGTTCTTTCATAGGCACCTCACCCTTGAAAGTCATGGGTGAGAAAATAAACAAGTGCTTTTACTTGGAAATTCTATTCAGACCGCCTTTGGTTAAGAGCCGATGTAGGAGTAGGTTTGAACATGAATACATCTTTTCCATCCAAAATAGGTTTGAAGATATATATAATGGTAAAACAGAGCTGCCAGATGAATTTTCTATTAGCTCAAAAGCCACCAGTGAGTTCACTAATGAAGAGAGGCCCTGGTCATGATGCCTACAGCTTCCTACACACCCAAAGAGAAAAACCACAAAGGGAGCCATTTGAAGCCAGACTTGCCTCCTAAAGTTCAATCAAAAAACTTAAAGCAACACAGAAGATGGCAAGAATAAGTCTTATACACCTACACACACGCACATGCACCCACATATACATGCGTGCTTACAAACAGCCTTTTCCCAACTGCAATAATAATTTCTAAGAGCAATGGGACAACTTCAACGCATCAGATACTCCCAGTGTGAATTTGTCACTCAGGAAAGAGCTTAAGCTAAACCAAACTTTTCTACCGTCTTTGATGAAAATGGTCAAATGAACAACGTAGGTAAGATACCAGGAAATATGTGTAGTTTTTAAAATCATACTGTTTTAAAGCAATTGATACAACCTGAGCACCAGTCCTTGGACTAGAATGTGTGTGCTAACTACACATGATTTTTATCTCTTTGCCACTCCTGTGGAACCTGGCAGTACTTAGAAAGTTGTTGGCTGTTAGTCTTTGCCCTTGAAAGAAATACTACTACACCTCCTAAAAAAGTGTCCACACTTCAGGATTTATAGGGATTTCAAGTGACCATCACCCCAGTTATTCCTAATGAGTGAGATCTGCCACTTGTGGCTTTTGCTGTCACTGTGTGTGAATGGCCTACAATTGGCTGGTCACAGATTCTTAATGTCAGCATTCCACTTTCCTTTAGGTGCCAGCTTTCAACCTGATTTGCCTTTTCACCAGTCTTAAGAGTTGGGTAAGTAGGATTAATTTCTGTTTCAATATCTCCAGCTGTTTTGGAATCATTAATTCTGCTTTTACTGCAGTAGATTTCTTATTCATTACAGAATAAAAATGAACATGTCTTGGGGCATTTTACATTCTCCTAGCATTCTTAATGTTAAAAAAAAAAGAAAAGAAAAAAGAAAGCCCCTTCAGTACCTCTTAAGGCTTAACATTCACTGAGCTAATTTGTGTCTGGTGGTGATATGCCCATATTGGTAAAATCAAGACACTTCCCAGTTTTGACCAGTTTCATTTATTCAGCTTAAAAACCTGAAGCCTATGCAAAACAGGTCAACAATACGGACAGTACTGTGAACCATACAACAAAGTAATTCTGCACTTTCACTGAGAAACTTATTTCCTCCCTAAGTTTCATGTAGTATTATATCACTCACCCAGGAACAATTAAAATTCTAATGGAAAAACCTGGCCTTTCACTAGTGAAATGAGGTGAAAAAAATATGAGGCAGTTAGAATTAATAGGAAAGTAATGCTGGAGTTGAAGGAAAATTTTGTAAACGATATAGCAGTTGTCAAAATCTCAAGTCTTTCCAGAGGATTTGCTAGTCACCCAGTCCAGGCAAAACGTACTGGAGACTGGTGGGCAAGGCTGCACACAGGATATTCAAGTGCTCCGTTTAAGTCATTCAAGTTCAACATTTAACGGTGCAACAACAAGCAGCAAAATATGCAAATCAAGCAAACCACAGCTACAGTTAAATTTGGCCTGTGGGCCCTCAGCTTAGAAACTTGGATACTGACAAAACTAGCTTTTAATTATTTGGGCCAGGAGAAGAAATAGGTAATCAGGATAAGCTGATATTATAGATAAATCCTAAATGACTTTCCAAATCACTTGCATTTGTCTTTAAGGTTGGCTATTTATTTATCCAATTTATTACGCTTCCTCGGCTTCAGTGTAAGACTATTTGCAGAACACAACAAAAGGGTATCCTGATATTAGAAATTCATTCCACATCTGCAAGGAAGGCCAGCCAAATGCCAACAATTGTGTCACTCCTTGCTGCATTGCAGTTTTATAACCCAGCATTATAAGTCCTCTTGTCCTGTAGCTTTTAGCTTGTCAATTCACTTTTGGAAAAAAAAATGTGTATGTTATATGTATGTATGTATATCAGTGTTTTCACAGATAATGTCTTTCTTTATATCCACATATGGATTTCCAAAAAATTGGCTCTTTCCCAATATTTCCTTTCATTCTGCCATGCGTCCTTCCAATAGACAAGAAGGTTGCAAATCTGGAAAACGCTCCTTACAGAAAAGAAATACTCAGGGTTTATTTTGTTGTTGTTGTTTTAAATATGTGTTGGAACCAGACTGAGGAAATTCGAGGTAATTTTAATCATCGTGTCAATTAAATGATCGGTTATCATTACCTGCAAGGATGAGATGTGTTTCTTGGACTAATGAGTAAAAAATCCCCCTGCAGTGGTTCTCTTCTTCCTACCCTCCTCTCTTAGGGTGGCAGCATCTTGAACATTATCTTCCGATTCCTCAGTAATATACTCAAGACATCAGGCTCCGGCCTCACATTTTGCTCTTCCTCTTAACTCTACATTATCAAAATTTACCTGTCCAATGTTCCATTCCATCAAATGCCATGTGTGAATGTTGATTGGTGGTGGGGTGAGAGATACTTCCTGGCAGGCCTCACATAATATCTATACAGGTCAGTGACTATTCTTCCTCAGCAAAGAATTCTCCCCAAGAGGAGTACAATACACCTAGAGAAATATTTCTCCCCTAACCAAATAACCCTTAGAGCAGCAGTTCTTAAAGTATAGGCTCTAGCCCAGCAGTACCAGCATCATCTGGGAACTTGGGCCCAAACACAGACCTACTACATCAGAAATTGTAGGGGTAGGGTCAGCAATCTGTGTTTTAATAAGCCCATTAGGCAATTCTAAGGCATGTTAACCTTCCAGATCCATGTTAGAGTATTTCCTTCCATAGCTCTGTCAGCAGCCTGGTTTTTTCCACCAATCTCCCCAACCAGACCATATATTCCAAAGGAACAGGGAGCTCACCAGCTTGTTTATTATTAAACTCTCAGCCTCTAGCATTAATGCCTAGAACGTAATAGTTGCTCAATATGTATTTGTTGAATGTATGAAAAAATACACGAGTGATTTGCTAAATGCCTGTTCTGTAGTGACATACACGCAGCAACTTTCCTAGCCCATTTTGCAGGTGGGGTAGTGTAGGATTAAGTAGGGATTCATACGAGCTTTCCTGCTTGGGTTTAAATCTTTGCTACACCATCTATGAACTACATAGATATGTAGATTTTTGGCAAATTGCTTAACCTCTCTTTGGGCCTTGATTTTCTCATTTGTAACATGGGTATGATAATAGTACATCAGCCTCATAAGGTTTTGTGTGTGTGTGTGTGTGCGTGTGTGCGCGTGTGTTTTTAAGTTAAATAAGTTGTGGTCGGTGGTGTTATTATTTCACCACTATGGTTCTCTCCTTCCCAAGTCATAGGCAGGTCCCTCTGCACCCAAACCTGCAAACTCTGATGAAGGTCTGGACAGAGTTTGCCCTGTCCCTTCACTAGCATAATATTAAGAGAACTAGAGTTCTGCAGACCCCAGTCCAATACCTAGTTTTCTTACTACCCTCATCAAGATTTATTACTTCATTTATTACTGCTATTCAAAAATTTGCATTGTGGAAATACTTAAGTGGAGTCTCTTAATCTGCTTGCATAAACAATATCAATGATCTGATATGATTTCCATGGTAAAGCCTCTCTCCAACTACCTTTACTAAGGCCTCAAACTGTTGTCATGGTTAAAGCATTAAAATACAAACAAGTTGGGTTTTTCTGCTTCTGCCACATGCAATAATGTGCTATTTATTATCTCTTTCTGACTAATCCTCATTTCGTTTATAATGCTCAGCATTTTTCTTTCTGTGGAGAGCCATAGATTTGGCAGGAATTCAAGGAAAGGCTGAAAATACTTCTTAGAAACTATTTTAATCCTGAACAGTTAACATTTGGAAAACAGGTTGAAACATATGTAATATAGGCATTGGAGTATAGGCAATTATCTCCAAAGGGCAAGAGGGGACAGAGAATAAAGGCCATGCTGCCCCAAGGTCAAGGGTGCAGAATCTATTTTAATCCTGAACAGTTAACATTTGGAAAACAGGTTGAAACATATGTAATATAGGCATCGGAGTATAGGCAATTATCTCCAAAGGGCAAGAGGGGACAGAGAATAAAGGCCATGCTGCCCCAAGGTCAAGGGTGCAGAATTGAAGAAATGCCTCTTTGGTTTTCCAAGGGTCACTACATCAGCTGAAGAATGAAATGATAGTACAAATGGAACAACTTGTAACACCCAAATGGGTATTACTTATTCACACAGTGCCAGCCTGACTATTGGAGCTCTTTTCCTGTTTGCTGACAGCCATTCTGAGCATTATAACAAGATCCAGAACATGGTGTCTAGAAATGCTAATGATGCTCTCGACAAAATGGATGAAAGTTGACAAGGCGGACAGGAACGTGTGCAGAAATTTTGGATCAAAAATCGTGTGACTTTCAGAGTTTTTTTTTGTGTTGACTTGAACCTTTGAACAACATCAAGACAATAGCTCCTACCTAATGTTTCTGGAGATAGAAATGAATGTTCCAGAACTAGAACTGCCTTCCATTTAAATAATGCCATTTGTGCTGTCCTTGCAGCATTCATTGCATGGGACAGCATGAACTCTAGTATTCCTTTCTGTAGTTTCGTCTTGCCATTTAACGGTGTATATTCACAGACAAAATCCTCAGTAAAGCACTATACGTTATAGTATTGCTGTAAGGCAGTATTAATTATTACTCATCGTCTACACTGCAGCTCTTTTACAATGTTTCAGAAAGAAGATGCACTGTCATAAACATAACACCACCTTTCAGGATCAGTTAGGGGAAAAATACGAGCTGAGGAGGAGGAAATACTTGTTTAGTATTACAGAGAAATTGTGACAAGCTATGAAAAGTTCCATAGGTTTCTGCAGCACTCAAATCTTTCTTTTAGGACCAACTTCTATGAAAATACACTACGTCTGGAATTTGCCCTGTCAAAGCCAGACATATTTTTTTAATTGAATCTTGCTTTGAGAGTAGTGAATTTTTTTTCTCCTCTGTAATTTGCTTTTTATGCAAAGGGAGAGACGTTCTGTTTCTCTTCTTTGGGAGGTTGTCACATTCCTGTAAAAACAATCAAGGTTGGGCCATTTATCTCCTGCTCCATCAAACTGTGATGTGGGATATAAGTATGTGTATGTTCGCAATACAGATTTTTCATTGCTTTATGTTACAGTCATATTATTGGCGAGTGGCCCTCATTTATTTTCCAGAACATTTCTAACCTGATGACAACTCTTTAGTCTTTGTTTGTTAACTGTGTCGTGCCTGTCTACCTTTCCATGTAATAATTGCTTTCAGGAAATCAAACAGAAATGGAGTATTGCTTTGTTTAATATTTTTCAAATCAAATACACCATAGCACAACCATCTGTGAAAACACATTTCAGCTTTCATCAAATTCTTCCATGGCTTTTTTGAGGATTAATAATCCCTTCATGTGGGTGTGTTTCTATGGCTAATGTAATATTGCCAAGCAAAGACTAGGTTATATTTATGTTCTGACTCAGGTGAAAAAGAAAAAGGCTTTTTGAGGGGAGAATTAATTGAATATTTTCACTCCTAAATTTTTGTTACTTGTGGAATGAGTGCTTTTGAAATGGGAATATTGTTGGGAAGATTTTATTGGTGGAAAATGTGGAAATAAAAGCCACATTCACTTTTCTTGCATGTGGAGTCCAATTCTCTACTGTTGGGAATACAGACCCTCTTCACACACTAGCACAGTGTGAAGTGCCTGGTTCCCTTGCTTTAGGTGATTCTGGGGAAAGACGTTTGTGTCTCTATTGTGTTTTGTCAGCAATGGTGGTCCCTGTCCTTCCTGCCCATCTTTGTTTCCTGCATGCCACCCTTCTCCTCTTTTGTTCCCCAACGCCCCACTAACTCACAGCTGTTGCATGTACCAGGGGCTGGGAGGTAGGGCAGGCTGTAGTGAGGACTGCAAGGTAATATAGAACATGAAGCAACTAGAACTTTATTAAGAGACATCACTGTCTTTCAAAGTTCCTTAGCAACTGCTTTGCCTTAGTTCAGGCTGCTACAACAAAGTACCATAGACTTGGTGGCTTACAAACAATAGAAACTTATTTTTCACAGTTCCGATGCTGGAAGTCCAAGATCGGGATGCCAGCATGGTCAGGTGCTGGTGAGAGCCCTCTTCTGGGCTACAGACTGCTGACTTCTCATTGTATCCTCACTGGCAGAAGGGGCAAGGGAGTTCTCTGGGGTTTCTTTTATAGGGCACTAATTCCATTCATGAAGGCTCCACCCTCATGACCTAATCACCTCCCAAAGGGCCCACCTCCTAATACCATCACATTGGGGATTAGGATTTCAACACATGAATTTGGAAGGAGGACACAAACATTTAGTCCATTGCATTCCACCCCTGACCCCCCAAATTCTTGCCCCTTCTCATAAGCATAATACATTTATTTCATCCCAATAGCCCCAAAAGTCTTAACTCATTCCGGCATCAACTCTGAAATATAAAACCCAAAGAGACTCATCTAAATATCTAAATCAGACGTGGGTGAGACCTGAGGTATGATTCATCCTGAGGCAGAATTGCTCTCCAGCTGTGAAACCAGACAAGTTAAGTGTTTCCAAAATACAATGGTGGGATAGACATAGGGTAGACATTCCCATTCCGAAAGGGAGAAATAGGAAAGAAAAAAGGAATTTTAGGGCCCAGCAAGTCCAAAGCCCAGCAAGACCTCCACCTCTCCTTGGATAGGGAGATTAATTTTTTTTATAGTCATATTACAAGTCAACTGGTCATGTTCATCTTATGTTCAAGTACTGGAGTAAGAGGAAAGTAGCTTAATAATGAGCTTCTGTTGTATGTGTTTCCCATTTGCCAGTTGCCCCAGCTTGATCTGAAATTCAGAAGTGACTATGAGCTCATAGTCTTAAGGGCAATTATATAAAAGGATGTGAAAATTTAGAGAAATTAATCTATCAGATTAGGATTTGTCTTCCTTGCCTAGAAACAGCCTGAAAATAAGAGGAGCAATATTTTATGTGGTCATTCAGAGTTGAGATGTTGACATGAGAAAAAAACAATATGAAAAACCTTAATCTTCAAAAGAGGAATAAAATATGTATCTTTAAAAATTTTTTCTCTCAAAGTTTCCTTTTTTTATGAAAGAAGAGGATCAAGTCTTATTCTTTCATGAATAAAATTTATTCCAACATTAGCCATAATCACTGTGTTTTATGCTATGGTGAAATTGACAGCTTGTACTAGGTAATTTAGGACTAGGAGAATTTGAGGATATTGATAATATTAATAGCCATAGAAGAGAGGAAGGTTTAGATCCTATCAAAGGCTCATGAACTTTTAAAAGTTGAGATGTAATTCATGTACCATAAAATCCACCCTTTTAAAAGTGTACAGTTCAGTGTTTTTTAGCATATTCAAAAAGTTGTACAATCATCACTCCTATCTAATTTCACAACATTTTCATCGCCCCCAAAAGAAACCCAGTATCCAATAGCAGTCACTCTCCATTTTCCCTCCTCCCAACTCCCGGCAACCATCAGTCTACTTTCTGTTTTATGTATTTGCCCATTCTGGACATTTCATATATGTCCTTTTGTGTTTAGATCCTTTTAATTAGCATACTATTGTAAACATCTATCCATGTTGTAGCACATTTTAGTCTTTCACTCTTTTTATTATCAAATACTATTCCATTGCATGGCTATACCACATTTTGTTTATCCTTTAATCAACTGATACACATTTAGTTGTTTCCAGTTTTGGGCTGTTATGAATAATGCTGCTATAAACGTTTGTCTGCAGGTTTTAGTGTGGACACACATTTTCATTTCTCTTGGGTGTATATCTAGCAGTAGAATTTCTGGGCCATATGGTATCTGTATGTTTAACCTTTTGATTAAAGGACAGACTGTTTTCCAAAGTGGGTACAAAATCTTACATTTCTACCAAGAGTGTATGAGGATTCTGGTTCTCCAGATCCTTGTCGGCACTTGTCAGTGTCTGTCTTTTTTATTATAACCATTTTAGTGGGCATGGAGCCATATTTCATTGTGGTTTCACTTGCATTTCTGTGATGGCTAATAATGTTGAGCACCTTTTCATGTGCTTATTGGTCATTTGTATAACTCTTTGGAGAAATGTCTGTTCAGATGCTTTACTCATTTTTTAATTGGGTTATTTGTCATTTTATTGTTGCATTATAAGGGATTGTATATACATATACTCCAGATACAAGTCTCTTATCAAATATATGATTTGCAAATATTCTTTGGGTTGTCTTTTCACTTTCTTGATGGTACCCTTCAAAGCCCAAACATTTTTAATTGTGATAAAGTCCAATTCACCTAATTATCTTTTATCACTTGTGCTTTTGGTGACATATTTAAGACAACTCTGCCTAACCTAAGATTGCAAATATTCTCCTATATTGTCTTCTAGTAATTTTATAATTTCATCTCAAATATTTAAATCTGTGATCCATTTTGAGTTCATTTTCAGGTATGGTATGACGAAGGGGTCCAATTTCATTCTGTTGCATGTAGATATCAAGTTGTCCCAGCACCATTTGTTGAAAAGACTATTATTTTCCCATTGAATGTTTTTGGTTGTCCCAGCACTCTTGTTGAAAATCAATTGACTGTACGTATAAGTCTTCTAGAACTATAAAGGCCCTTGCAGGTCATGGTGTGTAGGAGTCACACATTCAAATGACTGTCAAGGGTATTCAGGCAGATAACATTAATGAATGAGTGGGCCAGGTATATGTTTATTTGAGAGTTATGTTAAGTAACAGTTCTCCATTGTCGTCATTTAGAAGGAGATACTAACCTGTTTTCAGAACTGCAGTAGAAAAGCTTTCTTTTCTGAAAATAGCCAAAAAAAGCAGTTTTCTCTCTACAGAGCATGCATGCGTGCACACACATGTACACATGCACACACATACACACCCTCTCCACCCAACAATAAACAAAGCATGCGTCTTACAGTCTTTTTTTCAGTTGGCATGGTTGTAAATAAACCATATGTGGAAAGATTAGAATTCATCGTTCTCAATTTTCTCTGTCATGTCTGTGTTCAAAACCTTTGTCAAGAGCAGATATTTTCTTCCCTGAAATCCTCTCAATGGCTTGTTTTCTCATTCCAGTAACCACTTCTGGAGAGAAGTTTCCAAATACTGTGGCAGAACTTATTCAAGAACAGTTAGTCTCCAGCAACATGAAAGCCCCCCTTTTCAACTCTTTCACTTTTGATTCAATTCAGCAAATCTGTGATGAAGACAGACATGGTGCGAGGAATAGTTGTGGGACTACTGAAATGAATAAAAAGCATGACAATCCAGGAGACAGCCATGCTAAGCAGAAAGAAATGTTATGACTTAAGGGGCAAACAATAGATTCTAGTGGAATAGAACAGTAACTTCTAAGTGGACAAGTTAAGCGCATCCAGGATGAGGGATTAGCACCCACCATGACAAAAACATGCAAACAGCTGACATGCAGAGCTAATGCACTGCATCTACACTAGGTTAAATCAGGCCAGATATTAATGAAAAAATTCAGTCATCATGAATCTTCTACCTGCTTAACATCAACCATCCACATGTATGATATTTAGATAAGGCAATTGGATAATTCATGGAATTTTACTTTTCATTCAGCTGTTTGGAATATCCAATAAAATACAGTTTGGAAATATTGAGAGAAAACTTTATTGCTCCTCTAATTTATTTTCAAGTGGTAGGGGAGAATTTGGAAGCAATCAAGAGGTTGCTTGGGGAAAGTACAGTATATGACAGCCAAGTCTTCCCTGGTTTCACAGAGAGGTACTTTGTGGGTATTTACAAAATATGTTTACAGCAAGTTACTTATACTGCTTGATAAGATTCTTGTTAGTTTTTCTTACTTTGCCAGAGGACCTCATTGTTCTTAAACTTTTGAGAAAAGATGAGAAGCAGTCTGAGAAGCAGATGCCAATTTGAGATTAAATGAGCAGGAATTTAATTAGGGAATGCATCTGTGAAAGAAAATAGGGCAAGAGCTGGTAAGTTTGGGAGAGCTGCCAGAGGTTGAAACAATCCTGCCCTAAGTGACAGGAGGGGGAAGGAAGGT
Source organism: Galeopterus variegatus (assembly GCF_000696425.1). Taxonomy (NCBI): domain Eukaryota; kingdom Metazoa; phylum Chordata; class Mammalia; order Dermoptera; family Cynocephalidae; genus Galeopterus; species Galeopterus variegatus. The sequence goes on along the minus strand of NW_007731135.1, from coordinate 28,662 downwards.
TGGGTGGAAGCATCTTGGACTGCCATGCTGTCTAGGGAAGGTTTGATAAGGCCATTGGAAATCCTTCAGCCAAACATGGGTGTTAGAGGAGTCCTTGTCCCCCAGGGGTGGGACTGCTTTAGTATTCCCACTATGCCCAGTCATTGTCTGGGAGCAGCTTGTGGGCAGCACGGGCTTGATGCAAATGTGGTGGTCAATTTCAGATTGCAGCTGCTGGCCATTGGTTAATTGCACTCCCTGAAGTTGGAAATCTGTGAGGCACAGTCTCATGGCAGACAAAAATGTAATTTTGTTAGGATGTAGATTAGCTGTAATGAGAGACCACGAGGCACAGTGGCTTAAATAAGATAGGATTTTACTTGTCTCTCAGATTGGAAGCACCAATTGGATACTGGGGACCCATGCTCCTTCTGTCTTATTACTCTACCATCCTAGGATTGATGCCACCATTCATATAATGGGGGTGACCCAAGATGGCACACCACCACATGTGCATTCCAGCCAACTAAATAGAGGAGAGAGAGGAAGGGAGGGTATCACCTTTCCCTTGAAGGGTGTGAGCTGGAAGTTGGACACCTCCTTTCTGCTCATATTTTATTTTCCAGAAGTCAGCTGTATTAGTTTCCTATGGCTGCTGTAACAAATTACCATCCATTTAGTGGCTTAAAACAACAGATATTTATTCTCTCTTTCAGTTTCACTGGGTGAAATCAAGGTGGCATCATGACTGTGCTCCCTCTGGTGATTCTGGGGGAGAATCCCCTCTTTGCCTCTTCCAGCTTCTGGTGGCTGCTGGCGTTCCTCGGCTGTGGCTACATCATTCTGATCTCTGCCTCCATGGTCACATCTGCTTAAAACAACAGATATTTATTCTCTCTTTCAGTTTCACTGGGTGAAATCAAGGTGGCATCCTGACTGTGCTCCCTCTGGTGATTCTGGGGGAGAATCCCCTCTTTGCCTCTTCCAGCTTCTGGTGGCTGCTGGCGTTCCTCAGCTGTGGCTACATCATTCTGATCTCTGCCTCCATGGTCACATCTCCTTCCCCTCTTCTGTATGTCATCTCCCTCTACCTCCTTTTTATGAAGGTGTTTGTGGTTGAAGTTAGGGCCTGCTCAGATAATCCAGGATAATCTCCCTATCTCAGGATCCCTAACTCATTCACATTTGCAAAGACCCTGTTACCACATAAGGTAACATTCTTAGTTTCCAGGACTTAAGACCTGAATATCTTTGGAGGCCACAGTTCTGCTACCACACCAGTCACACGCCACATGGGAGTGTGGGAGGTAGCAGTCTTTTGCTGCACATCTATGCACCTATCACAAATTAGGGGGTTCTATCACTAAAGATAGAGAGGAGGAGAATGGATATTGGGTTTCTATTTTCTTCCTCAGGAGTTTCTTAGAAGTATTGTAATTTGGATCTTAGAGTAAAAAGCTTCATATCCTCAACTCTAAATTCTGCATTTTATTGAGTACTTGGAGCTCCAAGAGAGGTCGTAGTAGAAGTTTACTGCTTTTGCCTGCCCACCATTTATCATCCATTCTTCGCTTTTTCTGGTAACAGTTCCCTGATTTTCCTTTGGGCAAACACCCTCTTTCAAATTTCAGTCTGTGTAATATGAGGTGCGTGTAGCCTAATCCTGACCAATTTGTATTTTCCACTGGTTCTAGATTGGGTCTGAGATCTGAAGTGGTTCTCCAAAGACGAGGGTCTGTTATGGGAACTGTTGGGAAGGGGATGCTGTCGTCCCATTGGGTTAGCTGAACTGACAGACATAAACTGGAAGTACTGATAACTATCTGTCCACGGGATGTTAAAAGCCTGCCTGAAAGTGGAACCAACCTACAGAAAAAAAGGAGCTGAGGGATGGGGAGAAACATGTTCTTGATGACATCATTTAAGCACCTGGATCTAGCCACACCTGAACCAAATATACCCCAGACTTTTTATGTGAGCCGGTAAGTAGCTCTGCCCTACCCCTGCTTTCACTTGTTCTTTTGCCAGTTGGATTGGGTTCTGACATTTGTAACCAGGAGGCCCATGTACTGAAAAATTGAGTGGTTTGCTAAAGGAAATACATCAACTGATAGGCAGAGTCAAGGCTAGAATTAAGGTCTCTGTCCTTTCAAGCTATTCTATTATACTGCCTTTCCTTCATTGCACACAATGGCTGTTGACCAATTTCTTTGATTCCCCTATAAAGTGGAAGTTACTTAGTCGCTTCAGTCAATCTTGATCTTTAAAGAGGCTTGAGTTTTTACGTGATTTCCTCTCATCTAGCCTACAAGTTTCAACAGCTTATCAAAGAAACATCACTGACAAATAGAATCTGTGACAATGTTCAATACCCTGGTTTTGTTTGGGAAAAAAAGGAAGGCAAAGAGGGTAATTTTAAAGAGCCAACAAGAAGTAAGGAAGAGATTGATGACCTTTTTTGCTGTTGTTTCCGGCAGATTTTTATAGCAATAAAAAATTTGTTCTGTGATCACTTAGCCCATGTGGTCGATATTAAACTTTTCAGTCAAAACTGTTCATGTCTTCAAGAGGCTCTGGACCTTTTTATTTAAGTGAAGGATGCTGCTAAAATGTTGAGCTCAACATTCCCCCTGAAGTTCTTTCAAGACTGTTATTATGAATAGTTCAGTTTAAAGAAATTCCAGATGAATTGTGCAAACCAAGATGAAAGATGAAGCATACAAGCAGCTGTGCACAAGAATGATGCAGAAGTATGCAAATTTTTACACCAGTGATGATGGAAATGTTAACCTTATGTTTCAGTAACAGTAATTACTATTCTGATCTAATGGTGAGCCAAGAGGTGCAAAGGACACTTGGAGTCAAGAATTAAGAAGTAGAGAAGGCTTTTTTCCCCCTGCACGACATCAGGTTATTTGTCTGAATGCCTTATTGTTCGGTGCTGTTCACCATAGAAACAAACACTAACAATGACATGTTCATGGTATAGGTACTTGTTATTAAATAAAACCTGTTTTATAGAATTTTGAGCCTTAAGCTTCCAGAAAACAGGGTACTGATTTATTTTTATAGAAGCTGAATCCTTGAACTTAAGAAACTTAACAATGTTAGAATTCAGTGGCAGGTATGGGTCAACACTTTCTCTGTTGAGAAGGAAAAAAAGAGAAAAGCTAAGGAGCTTGAGAAAATGGAAGAGAAAAGGTTTCAGAGCTGGGCAAGTGCTATAAATCACTGGAAATAATAATAGCTGTCACTAATTGAGTACTCACGATGTGCCAGGCACAATAAAGCACTTTAGAGTTGCAATATCATTAAAACCTCTGAATAGCCTTACAGGTTAGGGAAAATAGAGACTTCCCTAAGGTTTCAAAGCTGGAAAGAGGCAGGGCAGGATCAGTTCAGGTGTATCAGAGCTCATAAACACTCTGATACATCATAGGTACCCTCAAAGCTCATCAGGCAAGACTTGCCATGCCACAATCCAGGGTGCTACCTTTCTCTCTTGTGTAACCAGAGCTGTCAGGTGGACTTTAGAGTAGCTGCTTCTTTTCAAATCTTTTTTCTTTTTTGATTTCTTTTAGGTTTTAAAAATAAATGCTTATTTTGCAAGCAATACATAAGTATATTTTTTATAAACATGAAATAAAATGAAACATTGCAGGTAAGTCTAGAATTTCCTTTGACTACCACCACTGGCCTTATTCCCTCACTGCCTTTCTGCTGGAACTCCCTGATGACCAGCCCCTAAGATTCACCTTGGCCATGCTTGACACCCATTTCTTAGGCTGGGAAAGTCTAGGGATGATCTTGGATTCCAACCAGGTCCTGTCTTTCTCAGAGCCTCTTAGCTTGTTGTTCTGCCACCTTTGANCACTTTAGAGTTGCAATATCATTAAAACCTCTGAATAGCCTTACAGGTTAGGGAAAATAGACTTCCCTAAGGTTTCAAAGCTGGAAAGAGGCAGGGCAGGATCAGTTCAGGTGTATCAGAGCTCATAAACACTCTGATTCATCATAGGTACCCTCAAAGCTCATCAGGCAAGACTTGCCATGCCACAATCCAGGGTGCTACCTTTCTCTCTTGTGTAACCAGAGCTGTCAGGTGGACTTTAGAGTAGCTGCTTCTTTTCAAATCTTTTTTCTTTTTTGATTTCTTTTAAGTTTTAAAAATAAATGCTTATTTTGCAAGCAATACATAAGTATATTTTTTATAAACATGAAATAAAATGAAACATTGCAGATAAGTCTAGAATTTGCTTTGACTACCACCACTGGCCTTATTCCCTCACTGCCTTTCTGCTGGAACTCCCTGATGACCAACCCCTAAGATTCACCTTGGCCATGCTTGACACCCATTTCTTAGGCTGGGAAAGTCTAGGGATGATCTCGGATTCCAACCAGGTCCTGTCTTTCTCAGAGCCTCTTAGCTTGTTGTTCTGCCACCTTTGATGTGATCCCATTTCATGATCCAACATAATCTTCATTTCCTGCATCATGACTTCCAGGCAGTAGGGAATGAGAACAAGGGAAGGAGAGGGCAGGCTCGTTCCCTTTAAAAACATGAACTTTTTCAGCACATTGATGGTAAGGGAATTTGAACCCTTGACCTTGGTGATATAACACTGCACTCTAACCAACTNAGAGACGTGAACTAAAAGGTGCATGTATGACTTCTCTGTTCACATCTCTATTACCCAAAACAAAACCACGCGGCTGTATCCCTTGTGTGTTGGTATAAAGTTATGGCAGATAGTGCTAATAGCTTCCCAATATCCATTCTTTGTTTCTCTTTTCCCGAAAGGGTAACGGATTCTTCAAATTTTAACTGGATGAATGCCTTCTAGGTGAAAGTCTATGTTCCCCAGTTTCCCTTGCCACAGTGGTAGGGATCTAGCTGGTACCCTTTCCTGGCCTGACAATAAAGGTCTCAAAGTTGACTAGGCAGTCTATATGGCTTACCATGCTGCAGTTTCTGTATGTGTTACTGCTTGAAAATTGGACCTAGTCTCCAGAAAGTCCTGGAACTAACACCTTGGTGGCCCTGGACCCTCTATTCTCAGTACACCGTATGAGAGGCTGAGAAAGATTACCCCTAATTGAAAAGTCATATTCCCACCTAAAATGTTGAATGTTTTTTTTTTTCCTTTTTATGTCTTTTTTCGTGACCAGCAACGGGATCACAACCCTCGGTGTCGCGCCTGCACCGTGCTCAACCAGTGAGCAGAACGGTCTCTACATGGGATCTGAACCCTCGGTGGGAGCGCCGCCGTGCTCCCAAGCACCGCACTCTACTGAGTGCGCCACCGGGCTGGCCCTGTGTTGAATGTTTTTTTTTTCCTTTTTGTCTTTTTTACTGACCGGTAATGGGATCGCAACCCTCGGTGTTGCGCCCACACGACGCTCATCCAGCGAGCGGGAACCGGTCTCCACATGGGATCCGAACCCTCGGCGGGAGCGCCTCCGCACTCCCAAGCGGCGCACTCTCCAGTGCGCCACCAGGCCGGCCCATGAATGATTTTTAATGAAAGGAAAATCAGGATGGAAATGGAGGACAACTAACAATCTGTTATATTTAATCAAAACATGTGTGATGCAACTAGATCAGTACTCAGAGATGGACTTTGTAACCTTAAATGTATATATTCAAAAAGAAAAACAACAGAAAGGTAATGATGCAAGAACTTGACTTAGAAAAATAACAGAGTATACCCAAAGAAAGCAGAAAGAAGAAACTAATAAAAAGCAAACATTAATGAAACAGAAAACTAACAATAAGATGATCAACAGAAACAAATTCCAGTTCTTTGAAAAGATGAATTAAGTGTAAAAGATCAACAAAATATCTGGTGAGACTTAGAAGCAAAGAGAAAAGGCACAGAAAAAAACAAAAAAAACCCAAACCAACATTGGGAATAAAAATAGGCACAGAATAGAGACTTAAAATATTGGAAGGGTAATTATGTCTAATTTGA
>NW_007731135.1:19734-21687 GCF_000696425.1 Galeopterus variegatus | reverse complement strand
AATAAAAATAGGCACAGAATAGAGACTTAAAATATTGGAAGGGTAATTATGTCTAATTTGATGATATTCTGAAAACTTCTATGACACTGACATTTTTTCTAGAAAAAATATGTTACCAACATGACATGAGTGGAGAAAAAGGATTTATGAAGCTGTTAAAATACTTGATTTAGGAGACAAACATCTACCCATTCTCACCTCTACCTACCCCCATGCCCCCACAACTCATGGCCCAAGTCATTTTTAAGTTGAGTATTACCACGTGGTCAAAAGAACAAATAGCTTCTAGCTTCTATGAATTGTTTGAGATCCTATATAAGGAAGACCTCCCCTATTCTTGTTTTAAGAAAAGTATATTCTTGATTACAATAGTGGCTGCTGCAGCAAACTCCCCACTTTAGCACCATGACATACACTCCCCCAGCTTCTGGGAATGGTGGCTGCTGACCACCCACAGCCAAGGCCCTTTCCAAGTATTGCCTTTGGCTGGAGGGATCTGCTGTGCTCAAGATTACATTCTCATTTGGGGAGAGCCCACTTCCAATGACTGGTAGATGCAATGGCCTGACCCCCTTGAATCAATTTGAGTCAGCTTTGAAGGACTGTCCTGGTTTCGTCGCTGAGGCCTCTGGTGTGGTTGCATTGCAGTTCCACTCTGCCCTCTGCTCTCACCCCTGACAGTCACTGATCCTCAGAGCCTCTGCCATAAACTTCCTGCACGTGAATCTCTGCCCCCGAGTTCACTTCTCAGGAAACATGACTGCAGACAATAACAAAACTGGACAAGAATGATACAAGAAAAGAAAATTATAGGCCCAGTTTTAAAAATACATTGTGATGAGGTAGATTTATCTCAGAACCCTAGACAAGGTAACATTTGAAAGTTGGTAATGTACTTCACTGCAAAAGCAAATTACAGAGAGAGACTGCGTGATTGTTTCACTAGCAGAGGAAGAATCTATATAATTCAACTTCAGGGAATGATAATTTTTAAAAAAATTCTTATCCCAATATTATCATGAGGAAAACCTCAGAAAATTTCAATCACAGGTCTTCCTACACCACACCTGGCCAGTACTGCTCTAAACTGTCAACATCATCAAAAACAAGGAAAGTCTGAGAAACTGTCAGAGCCAAGAGGAGCCTATGGAGACATGGATCCTGGAACAGAAGAAGGGCATTAGGTAAAAACTAAGGAAGTTTAAATAAACTGTGGGTCTTAGCTAATAACATATCAATNCATTAGGTAAAAACTAAGGAAGTTTAAATAAACTGTGGGTCTTAGCTAATAACATATCAATATTGATTCATTCACTGTAACAAATAACTCACACTAGTGTAAGAAGATAATAACAGGAAAACCTGGCTGCAGAGCACTGGGGTCTTAATGACTATCTTCTCAATTTTTTTGTAAACCTAAAACTGCCATAACAAAATTTATTTAAAAAAAAAAGACTGGAGGGAAGTATACCAATATTAATGCCTGTATTTTCCAGTTTTTTGTGAAGATAGACTAAGATAATGCTTATAAAGTGCTTAGCATAGAACCTGGCATATAGTAAGTGTTCAATAAACCTGTTAATATTACCTGTTATTTGATTTTAATATGTTCTTTATGCTCTTCTATATTGAAACATATTACCATAAGCACATATTACCTGTACCATCAGAAATTTCTTTTTCAAAGAAAGAACCACCTTCTAGGACACTACAGATATGCTGTCGACTGAGAGGGAGGCAACTCAGTGGAAAGCTGAACAGCTCATCAGAATCTCACTTTGTCCCTTAATCCCAGAAGCCAATGTCTCAGCCAGTAATAATGGAGGGATTTCCTTTTGTGTTAAGTGGTCCCAGAAGGTCTAGCCTTTCTTGAAGTCATGCTCCATCTGAAGAATTTCTGAGTAATTCATTCTCCCCAGGGGCCAGTGCAGAGGTTCATTTTACCCCTAAGGT
>NW_007731135.1:16416-19169 GCF_000696425.1 Galeopterus variegatus | reverse complement strand
AATTTCTGAGTAATTCATTCTCCCCAGGGGCCAGTGCAGAGGTTCATTTTACCCCTAAGGTAAGCACCAACGAGAAGGAACACCCTCTTCCTACAAGAGTAGACAAGGTTGACTTGTGGATGACACTGCCTGCCACCATCTCTATTAAGTCAGACACTATGTCCGCTGTACAGGGATGCTGGGGCTCGAGCAGAGAATTCCTGCAAAGGCAACTATGAACATTCGCTAGGAAGTTACAGGCTGATAAACAAAGGAACATCTAGGTAGCCCTAATGAGAGAGGGAATTAAAGTTCCAGCACATAGGTCAGGCTGCAGCACACTGGGGTCTGGTAGGCAGGAGGGGTGAAAACAGAAACAACATGGCAGTTAATGGCCAAGTGTGAAGGGCAGAAGTCATGGGGAATCACTTATTACATATGACAAATTTTTTTTGCAACTTTTGATAAGCAGAATTATTTATCAATGTCTAGTGGATAATGCCATGCTTCTAAGTAACAAAGAAAGCCAAGAAAGCAGTCAATCCAAGCCAGAAATCACATGTATGCTGTGACATTTTTAGGACACACTGTGGTCTCACAGTACTGAAAGCAGCAAAGTCATACAACACAGGCCCATGTCCCAGTACTCGGAGCTCGACCAACCTCTCTGCTCGTCATCCTGGAATGACTCAGTGAGAAGCAATTAGTCCAGGCTAACGTTTTAGGAAAACAAGAGAAACTAAGTGTTCTTTTGTCAATTAAAGTAGCCATTTCTATCTCTACTTTCTCTTCTATCATTTTCTCCTTTTTACTACTATTTATTGTTTAAAAGTTCATTGTGCAAGTCCTCAGATATCTATGCTTTATTGTTTACATTTTTAATAAAGAAGGCATCGAAATGTGTGATGAAGCTTACTCATACTACAAAAATTAAACAGTCTTAGCAATGAAAAATCTAGCAAACACCATAGTGAATGGTTAAACGTTAGAAGCATTGGAAACGTTTCCATTCAAAATCAGGAAAAATATAAGTAAATATTGCCTTTGGAGATTATTTGCATTTAATATTAATTAGACATTCAAGTCAACTAAATAACACAAGAAAAAGAAAATACATAAAAAGTAAAATGAAAGACATGAAATAATGTATTTGCATATGATTGTCAACATTGCAAGTCCAAGAGAATTTGCAAACTCTTTAGCAATAATTAGAGAGTTCAGTAAGTTTTCAGGATGCAAGATCAATACAGAAAAGCAATACTGTTCCTGTTTTAACCAATTAGAAAACTTCATAACAATAATAATAATATTCTATTCATAAATCCATAAAAACTATACAGTCCCTAGAAGCAACCTAACAAAAGATATGCAAGACTTTTAAGGAGAAAATAATTCTAAAATTATTGAGAAATAAAAAATCCTAAGTAAATGAGAAATCACATTCTTAAATGCCAAGACTCAGTATCATACCTGTATCAGTCCTCTTCAAATTGTTTTATAAATTCAATGCGATATAAATGCAAAACTTAAAATGGATTATTAAGTTCCTGTATTTATTAAGGCTGTACCACTTAAATACCACCTCTTCTTAAAAATGAACATATACTTGTCATGGGTTGCTTTCTCTCTCTTTTTTTAAAGGCTACAAATAATTGTTACTAAGAAATGCCTGTCATTGCTACTGTGATTGTTTCTAAATAGCATATACACATCTAGAAAAGATTGATTCTCAGATTCCAAATTTCATTGTAATTCTCAAGCTAAGTGTTGAGAAGATTGACTTCAAAGAGAAAAAAGTTAATACTTAAAAAAACGCAACTTTCATTTTTCAAAAAGAAATAAAACATTTTTTTGGATCTGGGGAGAATTGTTACAAAGATAATAGCATTTAGAAAGCACTTTCTTTTTAAAATATTATTTTAACATTATACATATTTGTGGGGTACAGTGTGTTGTTTTAATGTATGCATATATTGTACATTGATTCACTTAGGGAAGATAGCATAGTTTTGTGCCTGTTAATTCCCCTGGCTTCCCTCCCCTCCCAGCCTCTGGTAACCATTATTCTGCTCTGTATGAGAACTCATAAATCCATAAAAACTGTACAGTCTAGAAACAAACATAACAAAAGATATGTAAGACCTTTAAGGAGAAAATAATTCTAAAATTCTTTAAAGATGTGAAAAAAAATCTATGAGATTTTTCTTTTTCTACTTCTATGAGAACCACTTTTTTAAAATTTTCACATATGAGTGAGATCATGTGGTATTTGTCTTTCTGTGTCTGGCTTACTTCATTTAACGTGGATGGTCTCCAGTTCCATCCATGTTGCTTCAAGAGAAGGATTTCATTTTTTCAATAGCTGAATAGTATTCCATTGTGCATATAAACCACAGGGTTTTTTGCTTTTAGGGTTTTAAAAAATCTGCTTACCAGTTGATGGGCACTTAGGTTGATTCCATCTGTTGGCTATTGTGAATAGTGTTGCAATGAACATGGGAGTGCAGGTGTCTCTTCAATATATTGATTTCATTTCCTTTGGGTATATACCCAGTAGAGGAATTGCTGGGTCATATGAAAATTCTATCTGTAGTTGTTTGAGAAACTGCCATACTGTTTTCTGTAATGGCTGTACTAAATTACAGTCCCACCGACAGTGTATAAGGGTTCTCCTGGTCCAGGTTGTATAGCAGTGTACTCAGAGAGTTAGTTCTGAGTTAGTTTATTCATGAACAAATGATTTATTGAGTGCCTAATATGTGAAGGGCACTATT
>NW_007731135.1:5585-15328 GCF_000696425.1 Galeopterus variegatus | reverse complement strand
GGCTGCTGCTAAACATCCTAAAATGCACAGAATAGCCCCCACAGCAAAAAATTATCTCACCTAAAATATCTACAGTGCTCCAAGAAACCCTGTTATAGAAGGAAAGAATGACACAGTCAGTTAAAAATTTTTTTCTCTGTTAGCATGTACATGGAATACCTAAGAACACTTAATACATTTGAATTTAAGGTTCAAGTTATATAAGCCGATCCACAGAAAACTCATGACATGTTGAATATGTAGGAAAGTCTCTCCTAATTTATTTATCTTTGTCCATGATCTTTGGTCCTAGCATGAAGGCCAACCATAGACCCAGTCCTTCAGTTGCCAGAGGGAAACATTCCTCTGGACCTTCACTTTTCCACCCTCTCCTCCTTTCCCCACTTCATCTTTATCCATTTAACACAGCTTTGTCCAATAGAACATTCTGTGATGAAAACATTCTCTACGTACAATTTCCAAAATACTGGTCACTAGCTACTAATCCATTCACGAGGGCACAGTCCTTACGCTAATCACCTCTTAAAGCCCCACCTTTCAAATACCATAATTGAATTTCCCATGCTCTTAGCACTGTTACAATGAAGGTCAAGCTTCGGTGAGTTTTGGGGGACCTTATATCCACAGCACAGCACATCTGGGTTGTACTTAAACTGTGCCAGGCTTGGTGACAACAGACAGGGCCCCTTATGCCATGAGCTGTGTTTAAGCAGTGTCCCACGATTGACCTGGAAAAATACTTGTTTGTTCAGAGGGAGCTTAGAGAATGTTTTTGTCCAGTCTCCTTCCCACGTGTACATTATAAGGTGTTTTCTGTTCGCAGTCCCCAGGTGCTTGCTACCCTATCCTGAAACACATACATTCCCTCTGCCTGGAGTGAGTCTTCAGCAACCAATTCCTCAGACCAATTCCTTCAAATTTTCACTTAAGCATCTTTCCACAGGAGAATATTGCTGACTCCCAGGCCAAGATAGATGCCCTCACATCTCTCTGGAATTCTTTTAGCCTAACATTCATACTACTGGATTCTTGGTACTTTTTAATATTGTCCTTTTTTCTACTATGTATCACCCATGAAGGCATAAGCCATATCTCTCTCATTTACCATTGTATCCACAGGGCCAGGCACAGAGCTGCTTAATATTTCTTGAATAAATGAATACTTTGTGAAAGATGTGCTAAAGTTAAAAGGATGTATAAGGCAGTTCTCACCCTCAAGTTACTTACAATCTGGGATGGGTTTCTCAGCAGAAGATGGTGCAAAACTATCAGAATAAATGAAATACCTGAATTAAAGGGCTTTTCAGAAGACCTGAAGCTTCAGTTTCCTAAGTCAAGGATTGAATAGCCAGTAGTATGTTAAATTAAAATCCTACCAAGCTCACTTTACTAATAGATAAGTCTAATGTTAATGAATGCTCTATCTGCATGTAAATATACTCCTAGGAGAAAAGTTGTAGATGACATCCAAGAAAGTGACATTAGTTTACACCCTTTTACCTTGGAATTTGAGGCCTTTTCACCAGAATTAGAATAAAGTTTCTCTTTCAATTCTGTAGGGAGAAAAGATTTGCTACACCAACGAAGCATGTGTATATGATGGTGGGTGTAGCAGTCTGTGGTTTGTAGAATTTCTACCTGATGAGCATGCTTTCTCATATCCCCATCTCCTAGGGAATAGCCCTCCTTTCACTCATGGTAACCCATCCCATGTGGTTCCCATAGGAATGACTTTACCACTACAGGGATTGACAGGAAATGATAAGATTATTTATTTATTTAATATTTATTGAGGACCTACTACATTCCAGGCACCATTCTGATCGTTTGATACATACTAACTCATTTAATCCTCACGTTGGCACTGTGAGATAGGTACTTCTAGTATCCTCATTTTACAGATGAGAAAACGGAGGCCCAGAGAAGTTAAAGAACTTGCCTGGGTCTGAGCAATGGTAGGTGACATAGGCAGGCTTTGAACTTGGGTCATCCAGCCCAATGAAACCACTGTGACATGCTTCCTCACATTCTTCAAGCCACCATGTCTCAACACCTCTGTCCTTTGGCCACAGTGATTAGTTCAGAGATGGGGACATGGACCGTGTCAGCCCAATTAGATCCTTCTGAAACTTTTGCCATAATCAATGGCTGCACTGTCTTTTCTCAAGGATCTTCAGTTATAAGGTCAATGTCAGCAGGAGCATCCCATGTTTATCACCAAAGAAGAGAGCTCACCTCAGAAAGGACAGAGACAAGCGAGGAGGACAGAGCTGAGGAAGGGACAGTTGCAATTGATGCCTGGTGATGGCATTTAGGAATCTTTTATGATATTTTAACATACTTTTGTGAATATTTGTAAATATGTATAAAAGTAGAGGGAGAAATATGATAAACTTCTAATCTGCCTTATCCTGCAGGTTTAGCACTTATCAACATTTTACCAAAAAACCCTTCCTTGTCCCCAAAGTTTCTTTTCTCTTTTTTCTAGTTGGGGTGTTTTAAAGCACATCTAAGACACTGTTTAATTTCCCCATAAGTACTATGGATCATATCTCCAACAGATAAGGAATTTAAAAAATAACTACAGTGCTATTAACACACATAGCAAAATTAGTAACAATTGTGCTATCCCAATGATATCTCCTTGACCACCGAAGGTGGCCCTGCCACAAGCCAATCAATTCCCTTTCTCTTTCTAAGACAGTTTAAGATGAAGTTTCTGTAACTCTCAATCAAGTTGTATGCTGAATAAAACACAATACGAAGAGTTTGAACTATTTAGGAGTATTAACATTTTTTCAGACCGATTTTGACAGCAGACATTAACATATAATTCATGAGTGTACTAAGAATCATTACATAAATAAATAACCCTTTATAGCTCCATAACTCTCCTTAGCTCACAAAACACTTTGGCATGCAGTCTGTTCCCAGCAGCTGTATGAGACAGGCAGTGATTATCAACTACAACTTAGGATAGAGATTCCTTGAGAGACCTCTCCAACGGCAACAAGAATGATATGACGGGTCATCATCAGAACCCGGGGCCATCTTCCCCCTATACTCCGATTGCCTCCTAATGACCTTTTCCTATAACCTCCATGAGTCAATGGTTCTAGGTCAGTACAAGCATCTAACAAAAGATGTAAGTCAGTCATATGTATTAAGAATAATTCACATGTGTGTATGTTTCAGTGCAAGGTAAACAATATAAGAAAACTAATCTGATTATCTAGACAATGTTCATGTACAACTGCTACTTAAAAAAAAAAAAATCTGGCAAAAACTTCCAAAAGAATGTATTATTTGTCCTTTTAAAAAAGTGCTTAACTAGCAGTATTTAGCTTTGATCTAGTGATCCAAGGTAAACACTACAACTTTTCTCCAAGAACCAACATCTCAAAACTTTTAAATTAGACCTTTGATTTCCAAAGTCTTAGCCAACAAGTCCAACATGCTGAACTAGAGTCTTCTGCTCCATTTATCTAACTTAGAAGGATGAAGACCCAAGCTGACCTGGCAGAATTTGAACCCATGGTTCCAGGAAGTCTAGACAAGCCAAAGACTATGTTTGGCCATGGATCATTGCCCCTGGCAGGGAAAATGCCCAGCTTCAAGCTTGTTTACACTGATAAAGCTTTTAAGATAAGGGATTAAAATGCTCCCTAAAAGCAGATTCTTAGTGTCTGCTTTAATGCAACAGGTAGATCATTCCAAAACACTTCTGAAAAAGGCCTTTGTTTGGGATACTGTCCATGGGAAAGAACAAGGAACTTATTTATCCATGACCGAAAAAGAAAAAAAAGACAAGCAAGCTGTCGTTCCCCACTTTATTATGAATAAGGTCCGGGGAAGGAGACAACCTCACACCACTCTCAAAAAAGGGTAAAAGGAGGTAATTTTCTCCTCCCTCAGGCTCTGAGGTAAGGTGGTTAGAGTAGGAACCAAAGAGAAAAACTAGCAGCTTCTGTTCACAGCTTAGATAACCGTTTCCCGTTTGTCCTTAGGCACATTGCCTCATCGGTGTGAGGAGCCTTGATTAAGAGTGTCTCAATTTACCCATCTAAAATAATAGCCGTTTCATCAGGGGTATTGTGGGGTTTAATTAAAGCCTGTGAAGGGTAACGAGATCCTCAGATAAGACCCTGTGTAAACACTAGGTAATGTATGTCTGCACACATACACACCACATACAGATATAGGCGAGGCCCAAAGACTGAATTATCTGACAAAGCTATTTTTTTCATCCCATCAACATGCCTCATGCTAGTGTTGTTTCCCCAGACTTAGAACATAAATTCCTTTAGGCCAGTATTCTCCAACGATTGCCAAATGCTTAGGTAAGGCACCTTGGTTAAGTGTTAAATGCCACAACCAACTTCAGGTCACCTGCCTTCTTACAATGTTTCCTAAACCTCACACATTTATTTCTCAACTTCACAGATTTTACTATTTGCCATCTGTACCATTGTTTACTTAATATTTCTAAGTGGGACAATTTTTTTGCTTTAAAAAATGTATTTAGGGTAAAAAGTTCATACGACTATTGTTCATAGAAAATCAGTATTTACATGAATCTGAATACACATCTACTACATTTTTAAAAAGATTTATTCATGTTATTTTAAAGTTATCTTGCATACCACTAGTTCATGCATATCACACTTAGATGAAGTAGAAAGTAAAGGTAATTCAAGATTGCATATAATTCCCAGATTATTTATATTTTATATTTCTAACACATCTTGATGCTATTCTTTTTGGCAGCTTTATCAATGAGCTATTGCAATGTAGCAAACTACCCAAAACTCAGAAGCTTAGAAAAATAATCATTTACTATTACTTAAGAGTCTGTGGGTCAGCTAGGTGGATCTGCTGATCTGAAACAGGTTTGTGTGATTTGGGCTGGGCTTGATCATGTTTCTATGTCAGTTGTCAGGTTGGCTGGGGCTGGCTGATTGAGGATGGCCTCACTCACATATCTGGGGGTTGTCTAGCTTTTGCCTTGGGATGATGCAATGATTGAGCCGCATGTCTTTCATTTTCCAACAAGCTATGCTAGGCTTATTCTTGTGTCAGGGTTCTAAGAGAAACCAGAAGTTGCAAGGCCTCTCAAGGCCTAAGCTTGGAATTGGAACAACCTAACTTCCACCACATTTTACTGGGCAAACAAAATCGCAATGCCAGCCCAGAGCTGTTGTGATGGTTCCAAAAACTCCTTAGGGTATCATATACCTCGTAGTTTTCTGTGAAGCCATCCCTAGGCTGTGGCCCTCATCCTCATGGTCCAAATAGTTGCCAGAGTTCCAGCCATTACGTGCTTAGTGCAGACAGCAGGAAGCTGTGGGGGCTTGATAATGGTTCTTTAAGACATTCATGTCCTAATTTCAGAACCTGTGAATGTTTTCTTATATGGCAAAAAGGATTTTGCAGATATGATTAAGTTAAGGATCTTTAAATGGGGAGATTATCCTTGGCTATACAGGTAAACATAATGTAACCACAGGTGTCCTTATAAAGGGAGGCAGAGGAAGATTTGAGCAGAGACAGGCATTGTGATGAAAGAAGTAAATACTATACTGCTGGCTTTGAAAATGGAGAAAGGGGGTCAAGTATGTAGTTCTAGAAATTGGAAAAGGCAAGGAAATGGATTCTTCCCCAGAGTGTCCAGAGGGAGTGTGGCCCTGGTGACATTTTGATTTCAGCCCTGTGAAACTGATTTTGGACTTCTGAACTCTAGAACTATATGAGAATAAATGTGTGTTGTTTTAAACCACCAAATTCGTAATAGTTTGTTGCAGCAACCACAGGAAACTAATGTAGAGCCTCACTAGATGTTCCATACAGTACTTCCATTATAATTCATTGATCACAATTTGGTCACATGGCCACCTATAGCTGCAAGGGAGCCAGGGAAGTGCATTATTTTTGCTAGATGCCATTAGTAACTCCTAAAGAAGAAGAGCATGATATTGGGAAACAACTTATGATGTCTGCAATAGTGGGAGAGATGGTAATGAAAATACATTCAATACATACTTACTGAGCATCTAACAAGTGCCAGGTATTATTCTGGGCTCAGAATATACATTGATGAACAATACAGACAAAATTCCTGCTCTTTTGTAGCTCATATTCTAGAAGGTGAAGATGGAAAACAAACAAAGATGCAAATATGTAAAATAATGATATATGCCATGAAAGAAATGAAGCAGAGTCTGAGTATAGAATTGGGAGGTGCATGACTGTTAGAAACAATTTTAGAAGAGACTATGAGAAGCAGCCTGTTATAAGATAATAGGGAGTAGTAGGACAAGTGGTCAGCTGGATAGTGCATGCTGTGCCTAAAGGCATGTGAAATCGAACTTAAAAAATTGGAGATGACTTTCAGAATGACAATAGGAGGAGCTCTGTAGATTCTCTTTGCAGTAGAACAACCATAACCAATAAAAATTGTTTTAGAAAAAAAAGTCTTTGGAATCTGTCCTAATGGCATACAGCAGATGAAGAAACATTTATTTTTTAAAAAAATCTACTAAATCTTGGTAAGAACAGTCAGAGCCTGTAGCATCTGAACCACAACCTACTCTCTTCTTCCTCCCCATTCCTAGTTCAGAATGACAGAATCTCCACTTTGAACAGATGTGGTCAAAAAGATGGGGCATCCTATTCTCCAAGCCCCCAGTCAATAGCTATGGTATGGGCAGGAGGGGCAGGCTTCTAGCATTTCTGATCATCCCAAGCTCCATGTTGCAGAGGCTAAATTTCAGGTAAGTGTGACTGGGAGGTCAGGAGGCTCCCTTTCTCTGCTCAGCCCCCACTCATAGGGCAGAGGCTCTATTCCAGTTATAGCAGGCTGAAAATACTGGGGCCCAGATCAAACTCATTGCAGATCACTCATAGGCAGAGGTTTCATGGCAGCAGAGGTAAGTTAAGAAGACCAGAAGCTACTGCCCCCTACTCAGTGTCCTGCTCATAAAGCAAAAGTGTCACTCCAGGATAAGTGAGCTATTATTCCCAGCTCCAGCTCTTGAGCATCGGTGCAGACATTTTGCTCGGGGAGATAGTCCATAAGAACAGAGAGTTCTAAAGCTCTCCCCAAAGAAACTGACTTTATTTGGAAGAGAGTATAGAAGAGTCCAAGCCTAAGGGTACTCTCAAAAACATGGACATTTTGGTGATAAGGAGGCCAGTAGCAACGTGAAAGAAACAAGCTAAACCATAATCCGGCCAGTTTATCAGAAAGAACTAGGGAATGAGATAGCTAAGAAGACCCTTACTTTGGTCAGAACAAGCTTCAAAGACTGTACTCAAAACCTACCCTTGCAAAGGGACCTGAACTTATTTGTATAAGACTATGGAACATTGAGGACATTGCCAAAAACATTGCCAAAGATCAATAAGTCAGAGTTCAGTGGAGCCTAAGAGCTGGGTGTGATACTGACATAGGCAGACAGCTTAACAGAAAGCTCAGGGAAACAGAGAGCTGAAAAGAGCCCTGCTATAAAAACGCTGTCATCCTAGGAAACTGTACATGCCCAGGCATCTTAGTAAAGAACAACAAAATTGACAAGCCTTTAGCATGTATGCCAAGAAAAAGAGACAGTGAGGGTTTTCAAGATGGCGACGGGTCTGGAGCAGGCATGCCAGAAGACAGCGTGAGCCTGAGAAGTGAGTGCTGTGCTGCCAGAGTACTATTTGCATTTCCAAGAGCAACAAAAAATGAATAAATCATTGATCAAACAATCTACAACAACAAAAAAGCAACTACAGACTTGAGGTTTTAGGGCCGACACAAAAGAAGATTCCTGAGAGCGCCCGAGCCACGTTGCGGGACCGAATGAGCAGCCCAAGGCAACAAAGGCCAAGAAAGACGGCAGCGACGACACGGAAACGGAGAGGAAGGCACCTGACCAGCCCAGCTCTGTGAGCTCTATGAGTGACTCCCAGCCCGGCCCCGCTTGCGAGGCAAACGCCCATCTGGCTCCCGCCTACCACACCAGGCTAGGCACCGGCTCCAGCGCTGCCTCCATTTTCTCTGGTGGGGGCGGAGCCAGCCAGCTCGGATTGGCCAGGCCTGCCCTCCTCGCTTGGCGCAGCTCCTCCCTGAGTTGTGCCACTTGTGTGCCTCGGCGCAGGGCCCCCAGGGGCCTGCAGACCAGCTTCCAATCCCACTTCCACTGTGGATCTCTGGCAGGGCTGGTGGCTTGGGGAGCCCCCGGCCAGCATCAGGAGGGCAGGGAAGAGGAACCCGGCCAGATTGTCACTCCACCACACCCTGGGCTTTGGCCCCAGGTAAACTTCCTGTTTCCGGGAGGCAGATACCATCTCTGTGGCCATCAGTTCAGAAGAACCCCAAACTGATTTCTGGTTGGGAGAGGTGTGGCCGGAGCGCTCCTGAGCTCACTTGAACCTGCCGGAGAGCTGACTGCCGGCAGATGCCAGAGTCAGACCACGCTGGGGGGATTCAAAGAGGAACTGTGTGCTGTGAGATCCTCTCCCAAGGAGCTCATGCCCTGGTGTGGGAGATAACTCAACCACACAAATAACCGCAATACCAGGATGAAGGTGAGAAGCCCAGAGAAAGCCTTATCCAGGGCCACAAAAGCACCCAGAGCATCCCTAGCAGAAACCTGAAAGTCTTCCTGGGCGGGGCGCGGCCGAGCAAGGGCTTAAAGTCCCGGCTGATAGACGAGGATTGCAGAAGACACACCCCAGCCCTGTACTGAGTGCACAGAGTGGGGAGGGGTCCGGCAAAGGAGGCAGAGTCTCGGCAAAAAAATACACACCTTGTGGGCCGCCTCTGCAAGGTCCAACAGCCCCACCTAGTGCACACAGAGTGGGGAAATGCCCGGATAGTGAGGCGGAGACTCGGCAGAACACACATACCCTGTGGGGCCGGCAGGGTGGGATCCAGTAGCCAGGGCCAGAACACACGGAACAGGGAGAACTCCTACACGGGAAGTGGAAGCTCAAAAGAGACCACACACCCNCATCAGTTTGGAAGAACCCCAAACTGATTTCTGGTTGGGAGAGGTGTGGCCGGAGCACTCCTGAGCTCGCTTGAACCTGCCGGAGAGCTGACTGCCGGCGGGCGCCCGAGTCAGGCCACGCTGGGGGGATTCAAAGAGGAACTGTGTGCTGTGAGATCCTCCCCCGAGGAGCTCACGCCCTGGTGTGGGAGATAACTCAACCACACAAATAACTGCAATACCAGGAGGAAGGTGAGAAGCCCAGAGAAAGCCTTATCCAGGGCCACAAAAGCACCCAGAGTGTCCCTAGCAGAAACCTGAAAGTCTTCCTGGGTGGGGCAGGGCCGAGCAAGGGCTTGAAGTCCCGGCTGATAGACGAGGATTGCAGAAGACATGCCCCAGCCCTGTACTGAGTGCACAGAGTGGGGAGGGGTCCGGCAAAGGAGGCAGAGTCTTGGCAAAAAAATACACACCTTGTGGGCCGCCTCTGCAAGGTCCAACAGCCCCACCTAGTGCACACAGAGTGGGGAAATGCTCGGATAGTGAGGTGGAGACTCAGCAGAACACACATACCCTGTGGGGCCGGCAGGGCGGGATCCAGCAGCCAGTGCCAGAACACACGGAACAGGGAGAACTCCTACATGGGAAGTGGAAGGTCAAAAGAGACCACACACCCTGCGGTACCATCCCGAGATCCAGCAGCCTAGTAAAGTCCAAGCTGACCAGAGAGGAGGCTTCCTGGAGAGGCCCAAGACCCGAGGCAAACACACA
>NW_007731135.1:0-814 GCF_000696425.1 Galeopterus variegatus | reverse complement strand
TTGACAAGCCTTTAGCATGTATGCCAAGAAAAAGAGACAGTGAGGGTTTTCAAGATGGCGATGGGTCTGGAGCAGGCATGCCAGAAGACAGCACGAGCCTGAGAAGTGAGCGCTGTGCTGCCAGAGTACTATTTGCATTTCCAAGAGCAACAAAAAATGAATAAATCATTGATCAACTAATCTACAACGACAAAAAAGCAACTACAGATTCGAGGTTTTAGGGCCAACACAAAAGAAGATTCCTGAGAGCGCCCGAGCCGTGCCGCGGGACCGAGTGAGCAGCCCGAGGCAACAAAGGCCAAGAAAGACGGCAGCGATGACGCGGAAACAGAGAGGAAGGCACCTGACCAGCCCAGCTCTGTGAGCTCTGTGAGTGACTCCCAGCCCGGCCCCGCTTGCGGGGCAAACGCCCGTCTGGCTCCCGCCTACCACACCAGGCTAGGCATCGGCACCAGCGCTGCCTCCATTTTCTCTGGTGGGGGTGGAGCCGGCTGGCTTGGATCGGCCAGGCCTGCGCTCCTCACTTGGTGCAGCTCCTCACTGAGTCGTGGCACTTGTGTGGCTCGGTGCAGGGCCCCCCAGGGCCTGCGGACTGGCTTCCAATCCCACTCCCCCCATGGATCTCTGGCAGGGCTGGTGGCGTGCGGAGCCCCCGGCCAGCATCAGGAGGGCAGGGAAGAGGAGCCCGGCCAGATTGTCACTCCACCACACCCTGGGCTTTGGCCCCAGGTAAACTTCCTGTTTCCAGGAGGAAGATACCATCTCTGTGGCCATCAGTTTGGAAGAACCCCAAACTGATTTCTGGTTGGGAGAG
>NW_007731134.1:345388-346325 GCF_000696425.1 Galeopterus variegatus | reverse complement strand
GTTTTTTAATGGTTTATTTTGTGCCCTATATAGAACACTTTGCCAATCCCAAAGTTGTAAAAAATTGTATTACTACTTTTTTTCCTGGAAAGTTCATACACTTACTTTTACATTCATGTCTCTGTTGATTTCCAGATATTTCATGTATTTTTCTCATATGAGTTTCCATTTGTTCTAGGAGAGTTTTTACAAATTTTATTCTTTTGCTTACTGAGTAACCTGGCACACTTGTCAAAAATTGTTGAATGTAAGTTTATGTGTGTATGTTCATGTGCTTATGTGTGTGTGTGTTTTCTGGACGTTTTATTCTTTTCTATGGATGTATTTATTTATTTTTATATCAGTATGTTCTGTCTTGATTACTGAAGTGTGAGCCCTCAAACTTCATTCTTAATTTTGATAGATAGAACAGTGGCCTCCTAAAGGATATCTGTGTTCTAGTCTTTGGACCCTGTGAATATGTTACCCTGCATGGCAAAAGGGGCTGTGCAAATGTTATTAAGATTATGGACCTTGAAATGGGGAAATCATGCTGGATTATCTGGGGTGAGCTCAAATAAGAGAGAGAGAGAGAAAGAGGGAGAGAAAGAAAGAGAGAGAGAGAGAGAGAGGTGATTGTGGAAGAAGGGTCTGAGAGAAATTCAGTGTTGCTGGCTTTATAGATGAAGAAAGGAGCCATGAACCAGGGAATGCGGCATCCTCTGGAAAAGGAAACTGATTTTTCCCTGGATCCTCAAGGAAGGAATGCAGTTGTGACAACACCTTGAGTTTAGCTCAGTAATATTGATGTTAGATTTCTGAACTTCGCAATGTTAAGATAATAAATTAGTATTGTTTAAGTGAATAAGTAGTTTGTAGAATTATTTTACAGCAACAGTAGAAAACTATTACATTAATTTTTATAATAGTTTTGATTTGTCTAGCAATTTTTTATTTA
>NW_007731134.1:343409-343974 GCF_000696425.1 Galeopterus variegatus | reverse complement strand
ATTCCTAGCATCCCTGGAGATAACCATAATTAGTTTCATTTCATATGTAAAATAATCCTATCTTTACACAGTTATCTGCTTGAACATCAGTCAAGTTTTAAAAATTACAAATAACTAATGATCATTCATTTTTAGACATTTTTAATAATATTTAGGGAGTAGAAAAAGCAGGAAGACAAACACCAACGACATGCAGGTATAGTTTTCAAGAAACATTTGAGTTTTAATAAATATTCCAGTATACACTTGTAATTTTGCACATGGTTTACAAATCTTTCACTTTCTTTCAGAACTGCAACTTGAAATTTATGAAAGGTATCAATAGGGTAATTTGATTTAACGATTGATTCATTTTTAACTAAACTAATTTTTTCTCTGGAATAGCAGTTTTTATCAGAAGAGTCATGTGCAAGTTTTAATTCAATCTCTCAATGAATTTGGTCGTTGATATCAACATTATCATAAACTTTCTTTATAAGTTTCAAATTAATCTTAACAGTTACGCCAATATTACATCAAATAGTGATTCCATTATAAGCTAGTCTAATATCATTACACAGTAAAT
>NW_007731134.1:342891-343388 GCF_000696425.1 Galeopterus variegatus | reverse complement strand
TTCATTGACCTGTAAAATTGGAACCAAAAGACAAGGCAATATTAGGTCTCTTGCAAGAGTTTATCGACACGGTGTTATTGGCCTCATTATGATGCATCACACAAATGGCTTAAGATCGAATGCTGTTCATTTGAGTCTCCTAGTACTTATTCTTGACTTTCAGCTTTAAAGAACGAAGGGGATTTATGTACCAAAATAGCTTTGACTTTAAGGGCATTTGTAAATATAGCCACAGGATTATATTCTTTTGCTACCAGTCTGTCACATGGCATCAAGACAATATTTTAAAAATGTACCCCCCCAAAATATTATAAATTTAAGAAATTTAAAAATAAATTACTTCAAATGGTTAAAAACAACAAAAACTTTTCCTTTCTGCATTATGCACTTTTTGGCCCCCTTTTCATAACAATCTTCCCCCTCCTTTTTCTTTCCTTTTTTTTTTTATTTTAACATTTGCTTGTGCATATTTGTGGAGTCCAGCTGTTGTTTCAGTG
>NW_007731134.1:325519-340916 GCF_000696425.1 Galeopterus variegatus | reverse complement strand
GTGTTTTCCACGGTGGCTGCACCAGTTTCCACTCCCACCAGCACTGTAAGCAGCTCCTTTTTCTGCACACACTTGCCATCCCTTCACTTTCAGTCACTGTGTGTATTTATAGGTAAAGGGAGTTTCTGGTGGGCAGCATATTGTTGGTTCCTGTTTTGTAATCCGTTTCAGCCACTCTGTGTCTTTTAATCGGGGCACTTGATCTACTTACATTGAGGGTTATTATTGATATAGAAACTTGTTAGTGTCATTTTGTTATTTTTTTTTTCTGGTTATTTTATAGACCCATTTTTCCTTTTTCCATTGTCTTCCTTTGTGGTTGAGTGGTCCCCTTTTTTTCATTCAGCAGTAATTATAACCCATATCCTTCCGTCACCCACACAACCACAGATGAGACTACCAGGGTTAGCCAGAGAATGGAGCCACAGACATGGTGGCAATATGAGTCTGGATATATGCATGTTTCACCTTTTGTCCATTTTTAGTAGCATGGAGTAGAAGTGGATGGATACAGGGTTATGAAACTCTTTTATTAACTGTGTTAAAAATAGACAGAAATGATTAATCCCAGCTTACATAGGTATGGAGAAAAAACTATCTCCTAAAGCCCTTAGTATTTAGAAGTATTGCAGTGGTGTCGTGTTTAGCCATTGATCCTTCCTCTGTACTTCCAAAGGTAATTCAGGTTCCTGTTCTACAGGATCGGGCAGAGTAAAAGGAAAAAAATTAGAAGTAGTGAATACACTTATCTAATTTCCCTTCTCCTCTTCCCTACCATCTCCACAATATCCCAAAGATGTGTCCCTTTATTTCCAAGTTTTAACACACGTTTACTCATGCAAACCATTCTTTCAGTCTCTTATTACCATGTCCCACCCAACATAATTACTAAATAGGTACTTAATTCACACATTCTAATTTTTGATCACCCCACTACATTTTGGGTATCATATAATGAGTTTATTGTTGTGATGTTAGCCCATTGTTGTACTGCACCTGCAATAAAAGGGGTCCCTTCATCAGATGACATAGAAACAGAAGTAATTTAAGGCCGCAATCCTCAAATGGTGTAGAGAAGTTTTCTTTGGTTACCAGATGTAAAAACCCATATTCAGAATAAATATACATCATGGTCAAGATCATCTGGAACTGGGAGGAACAGATTGTAGTGGATTTCTTGCTAGGTGGGTCATTGCTACATTCAGTGTCTGATGATCTTATTATTTTTATTTTTTTCTGGTCAATTTTTCTAATAGAAGCTAATCATATCCCTTGATTTGGTACACAGTTTCTCCTGATAAAAACAACACTATCAAATTTTGTATCTCTTGCTTTCGTTTTGGAGTTGGAAGAGTTGTTTCCTTCCTTCCTTCCTTCCATCTTTCTTCTGTTCTCTCATCATTCATTCCTTCCTTTCTTTTTTTCTCCCTCCCTCCCTGTTTCTTTCTTTCTTTCCTTCCTTCCTTCCATTTCCTCCCTCCTTCCCTCTCTAGCTCCTTTCCTATCTCCACTCCCCCTCTTCTTTCTTTCTTTTAGAGAAGTCTTTAGTCTGTCTTGCTCAACTTATTCATAAGAATTTTACTGCTCATGCTGGGCTCTGTACTTTAGTCAGGTTCTTTAGCTACTCTATGGTTGTCATATAATGAAAAAGTCTTAACAATTTTCAGATTAAGATATCAACATTATATCATCAATATATATTCAATCATTAATGAATCAAGGTGCTTTTTAATGAAATCAAATCTAAATCTCCAATAATCATGTTGTGACAATAAGCAGAAGAATTCATATACTTGAGTGAGTGCAGAAGGTATATATTGGAGTGTGTCCTGCATGGAAATTGGCTGTGATTTCTGTTGAAGTAGCCACTGAACAGAAAACATCAGCCAAATGGATCACAGAATACCAATTTCCTTTAGCTTGTTCTGAAACTTGAATGGTTAATGCCATTTTGACTGATGCTTCTGAATATACGTACTAGTTTTTCAGTCTGCTATAGTATACAGTTAACTCCCAAGGTCCATCAGTATTTTTCACTGGCCATGTTTGGCTATTGAATAAAGAATCGGAGGGTAATAATACACCTGTATATAATATCTGCAATGAAAGATGAAAATATTTGATAATCCTCCAGTTTTAAAAACTGGTAGCAGTTTTAAAAATTTACATACAGCAAAATGTTTTTTGCTTTTTGTTGTGGAGATCTATGATATTTGAAAAATACATTGGTCATATAAGCACTGCCGCCAGCTAGATAAGTAGCAATTCTCTCACTGCAGAACTTCCCTCATGCCCTTTCTTTGTACTCACACCATGTTTTCCTTACTCCTGTCCCCTAGGAATCACTGATCAGTTCCTGATAGCTGTAGTGTGGCTTTTCCCAGAGAGTTATGTACATGAAAACAGGATGTAATCTGTGAGTCTGGCTTTCAATTAGCATAATTCATGTTCATAATTCATAATTCAGTGTATCAATAGCTCTTTCTTTTTACTGCTGAGTATTATTTCATTGCATTATGTACCACGGTCTACTGTTAATCCAGTCACTCATTGAAGGACATTTGGGTTGTTTGGGGCATTAGTGGGGCATGCTGCTAAAGAATATTTATGTCTAGGTTTTTGTATGAACATAAAATCATTCTTTTTAAGCATCGTTTTCCTGTTTTTTCATGTTTAAATGACAAATTTAATTTGTTTAATACATATAATTTATTCATGTTATCTGTTTCATCTTAAGTGAGCTATGGTAATTTGTGACTTAAATACATTTGTTTATAGTTGAATTTATTGGCATGCCATTTTCATAATATTTCCTTTTTTTTTTGGTATATGTAAAAACTGCAGTGATGCCATTTCTGTTTTTGCTTATTTGACCAATTTGTGTTATCTCTATTTTTCCCTGATAAGCCTGTCTAAAGGTTTATCAGTTTTAGAGATCTTCTAAAACAACAAGGCTTTGGTTTCCTTGTTTTATATACATTTACATTTTACTTTGGTATTTCAGCTCTTGTCTTTATTGTGTTTTTCTTTTTCCTGCTTACTTTGAATTTAATTTTTTCTACTTTTTCTAATGTCTTGAATAGAGGCTAAGGATTTTAAAGTAGAACCATATTCTTTTCTGGTACAGGTGTATTTCATACTGTTTCAGGGTCATTCTCCAAATTTTGATGTGATTTATCCATTGATATTTGTCTGAAGTAGAGTAGATATTGCTGAAAAGATATTCTGTTTTTTGGGGAATGAAGAGGTTTTGCCAAAAGTTTTTTTTTTTTTCTTTTTTCATCCTCTCCTTGTCTTTTGGCTAAGAGAAAAGGCCTTCCTTGGAGCTTTTATAGTTTGTATCTCTCAGTGTTTAGGGTTGGAAAACTTGAGAATTACCTGTTTTAAATTTTGTTTTAGAAGGCTAAGTCTGTTATGGATCAACTCTGTTAATTTTCTCCACTGTTTGTTTTCTGTTTGATTTCTGCTTATATTTTAAGTTTTTCAAAATTTATACTTATGTTGAGTGTGATTATATTTGTAATTTTTTATAATTAAAACAATTATTGGTTTTCAGTCTTTATTCTTTTATTTTACAGCATTTAATGATAAATTTCATTCTCTGCACTACTTTACTGTCATCTCATGAAGTTTTATGTAGTATGTTTTTAGTATCATTTCAGTCAAAATATTGAACGCTTCTCTTTTGATTTTTTCTTTATCCATGACTGAGTTTTGGGAAAAGTTCTCAGAAGAGACCTAGTAACTTTCAGAATTCTACGTTTATTTTTTCAAATTAAGTTACAATAATTTGAGGAATCATCGTTTTGGCCTTATGAGATAAATCAGTGTGTTGCTCTTCTCATCTTCTTTGAACTCCAAACATTCATATGGTTTGAAGCACACAATTATGATGACATTTCTAATTCTTGGAGCCAAAGTTGTGACTGCTGTTTTGACAGATTGTTTAAGATCATCACCTGAGCTCAGACCCTCCAATTGGCTACGTGAGTTTTGTGGTTGCCTAAGAGAGCCAAACCAGGCAAGACTTAAAACAAGTCCCAGGAAAACACAAACAAACAAAAAAAATTCTCTCAGTGTTCTGGAATGCTTTAGCATTCCGGGTCCATTAGACAAGCAATTTCTAATAAATTTAGATATAATTATGAGTGTTTTAAATCCTAGTTTGTTAAATAATTTTCATAATGGGTCTTGATGTAATATTTTTAAGAACTCATAACTTCTTTCACATTAAAACTTGGATGATTCAGATTATCTTAGTTTTTATTTTTAAGAACCCACTATTTTTCTATTGTCATATTTTTTGAGTCTTTATAAAATGTTATTGAACATATGTTTATCTTTTCTTTATATGTTTCCCTTTTAGAAACATGTTCAACATCAAATATAGAAATAGAGAATGGTTTTTTTCCTGAACCTGTTGTTGTGTATGACATAAATAAACAAACACAATATACGTGTAAATCAGGATATGTAACAACAGATGGTGAAATATCAGGATCAGTTACATGTCTGCAAAGTGGGTGGTCAGCTCAACCGAAATGTATTAGTAAGTAATTTATTGTGTTAGTATTCATTATCCTGTTGATGTACACAAGTTTACTTTAACTTTATTCTTCTTTGAGTGGGCTGATGTGGTTTCATTTAAAAACATAAATAAAAACTTTGAGAAAAAAGTACAAATCATTTTACTTTCAAGATTAATTGCTAGACTATCAGTCCTTTTTTTATTCAAATTTTTTCTACTTTAAAGCATTCTGTAGTTTGGAAATTGGTTAGGAAGCTTTATATATATTGTGATGTAAAGCTGAGACTGTTGGTTAGGAAGCTTTATATATATTGTGATGTAAAGGTGAGACTTATATTTGTTTTTTGGTGATTAGCCTTTTATATCAAAGTCTTTACTCCTAGACATAAAAGTAATATTTTCAGTGCAGATATGGAGCCATAGTGTATAACCTCAGAGTAATTTAAACTTCATAATGTAAATGTTTGGCACTATAGGGTAAGTCCGCTTCTGAATACGTTTCCCTCTTAGAAAATCTTCATAAACATCTAGTAGTGGAGAGAGAGCAATGTTTCTAGATGGTACCAATTTCCGCTGTGTTGGAAGATTTTCCTGCAACACTACCTAGTTGTTTATAAAGATTTTCTAAGAAAAATTGCTCAATTTATGTTATTTATCCCAAAGCTACTCAGTGATATTTTTGAAATGATATTTAACATACTCACTTTAAGTGAAGTGAGTATTTAAGATCTGTATCTCTACTGCTTTGATTTCTTTCTTTTTTTTTTTCAAATTTCTATGATTAGTGTGGGGTCTAGCTGGAAAAAGGAAAACAAAACAAAAACCAAGTCGTCCCCTATCTAAAAGTCATTTTATACTAAAATGTGACAAATTATTCTCTACATGACTTTCTTGCTATGGAAGAGAAAATGTCATATGTAATAAATGTATTGATCTTTTTATTAATGTATTTTTTTATACATATCACAACTACTAATAAGTCTGGCATCTTAATTCACAAAATGTTATTCTGGTTACTAAAAAAAGTAGTATGCTTGTATGTCCTGTTTTTTACTAGCATTGTCATAAATGCATAAGTATAATTGAATTGATAAAAATGCTCTCAAAGTAAATTTTTCAGAGGGTTTAAGTGATTTTAAAAAATATTGTTTAAAAAACATATATATATTTTTATTTTTAGTACCTACTTCAAGAGAATGATTTATCACTGGTATCAGATTATTTTCATATTGTACTTATTTATTAGCACATACTTTTTGATAAACCTTATCAGATTATTTTCATATTGCACTGGTATCAGATTATTTTCATATTGTACTTATTTATTAGCACATACTTTTTGATAAACCTTTTTGTTCTTGTAATGGGAATTATTCAGTTAGATTTAATTCCATTAGAAATGACATCTTCAATTTTATTATGCATTAGAATCTTGTGAAACTCCACTATTTAAGAATGCCAGAACCAAAAGTAACAGGACATGGTTTAAGGTCAATGACACACTGGACTATGAATGCCATGATGGATATGAAAACAGACACAATGACATTAAAGGTTCCATAGTATGTGGTTACAATGGTTGGTCTGATACACCCGCATGTGATGGTAAGTACTATTTTTCTTCAGGATTATTTTTGTTAGGATTAAAATAAATCTGTTTATGTTCTGCTTAAAAATCTAAATTATCTACAGACATTTTAAAGAAACAATGATGAAAATCAATGGGTCTCCCTATGATTTAATGTAAACTGGGAGGAGAGGGTTTTAGAAACACAATGATAATATATTTTTAAAATAGTGCATTAAATTAACGTTTTTTTATGAGCCAGATACATCACAGGTTTGTGATTAAAGTATAATTGCTGCTGTTATCCTAAATGCAAGCTTTCTAGCTGTTTAAAGCTGGGCGGCCATTCCCAAAATTATTGTTTGCCATGACTTCCTCAGCTATTTTGCTGTTCAGTTTCTGCTTTACAACTTCTACCTTGAGTGTTAATTTCTGCAGTTTCTGAGAGTAGCTCTTTATTTAACTTTAACAAGTTCCGTGAACTGCTACCTAATCTCTTTTATGTTTGCCAATCAGTCCATTTTCCAGCGTTAGAAGAGGGTTTGAATTTGTGAGAAAATGAAGGTGTGTAGAGAGCTCCAGGCAAAAGGAACAGTATGTGCAAATCATTGAAAACAAAACGCTTTTTGGGAAATATCAGAGTGAGCAGATTCCAGTCAAGTTGTGGGAGAATTTTATTAGCTGAGGCTAGGTAGGAGGCAAAGGAAAGATTATTCAGGTTAACTCAGGATATGTTAGCATTTGGATTTATTCTATGCTTGATAAAAAAGCCACAAAATAGTTTTAGGAAAAAAATCATATAATTTGGTTTGTGTATTTGAAAGTTCTATGTCTAGTGAGAAAGGTGGGAATTGAGAGATGTGATAGTTGAGGAGATGCAGAGCAGAGGACGGAATTGGCCTTCATTTTGGTGGTGCCAAGTACAGGCGATGGTACTAAATGTTGGGTGTGAGAGGGAGTGAGATCAAGGGAATCACGTGATTGTTTTTCATTTTTTTGTCATGAGCATGTAGGTAAATGGCAATGCCGCTTTTTCATTGTTTTCTCATAAGCATGTAGGTAAATAAAAATGCCATTTTTTTAGGTGGTGCTGACAAGATAGAGGACACTTTGGTAGGAACAACACAACTCTAGACTTGGACACATTATACTTGAGCTGCCCATCAGAATTGGACAAGTACACTGGAGAGTTGGGTATATAGACTTGGATATAGGTCTAGCAAGGAGCTGTGCATTTGGGATTATCACCATATAAAAGATAACATTAAATTGGAAAGGAATACAGACTGATAGGAGAAGAGCACTTGAGACTGAGCCCTGAACATCCCAACCTTCAGATGTTAGACAGGAGAATAATAGATATCAAAGTAGATGGAAAAATGGAGGACGCAGAGAAATAGGAGAAAAAAATCTAAGAATGAAAGTTGTCATGGATGTATAAAGAAGGAAACAATTAAAGGAACAGGAAGTATAACAGACTGATTAATAATGAAGCTTATGGAGACATTCTGTGTGGATTCTAATTCCAGTTTCACCACGTGTTAAGCATGTACTGTGGGCAACAAGCCAAGCCTATTGGAAGCTTTGCTGACTCTTATCTGTAATATGTTTTAATGTTTACATTTGTTCTAATATTTCAATGAATTGTTTTGCTAGTAGACTAAATAAATCATGTATCTTTTTTGCCATAGTTTTTATCACAAAATACAGTCAAGAGAATTGTAATCTTATTACATTTTTATGATAGTTGGCATAATGAATATTTCTAATTCAGTTGATATGTCCAGCTGGATAGATATAAAAATGTAATGGATTTGCAAGAAATTTAGCACAGTCTGTGGTGATAACTCTCTTCCAAGAAGTTTGGTTGTGCAGCGAGTAGGAAGTTCAGAATACTGCTAGAGGAAATTCTGCACCAAAGAGAGGAGATATGAGATTACTGAATGCTGTAGAGGGTTTAGCAGAGAGAGACAGCAGCAGAGATTGAATACGTGACATACACAGTTCCCTGAGAAAATGGGAGCGCAAGGGAATCAGAGGTCCTGTGGAGGAATTAGGCTTTGGTGGCAACAGTGCTACTTACAGCTTCGTAACAGGAGGACGGAAGGAAAATGTGCGTGTGAATCTAGTGCTGGAAAGATGCAGGAGCTGAAGCGCTCTGTTGTGCTCTGATGTATGAGATGAGATCATCTGAGATTGAAGGGGGCACTGGCGAAGGAGGACGAGGGGCACTAGAGAGAGGAAAAAAGGTTTAAAAATGTGGCAGGAGAGGGATGCAAGGTAGACTTGATGAGCAGCGTCTAGAGCCCAGTTACATGAGTCATTCGTGACGTCAACAAACACCTGTTATAGAATAGGAGACAATGGCAACAAACACAAACAAGGGTCTGCCTTTCCAGAGCACGGGTTTGGAGCTTTTATCTTCTGTACACCTTTCAAATCAGTTCATCACTCTCCTTTTAAATCAGTTTATCACGTTACTTTTAATAACCTTGTTTAGATTTTACTGCAATTACCTTGGGTCTTTAGAATAATTTATAGAAAACTCACACCTTTTTTGCTTTGCATTTTTCCTTTAAATAACTCAATCACATCAAAAGTTTATTTTTTGACAAGTATATGTTTAATCTTCAAAGACTTATTTTAAAAATTATCTTTATTCAATTATGTAATAAAATTCACATACACTTACTTAGTGTGCAGGCCGATGACTTTAAAAATAATGTGCCTATATAATTACAAACCCAATCAAGCTAGAAACAGTTTTGATCTTCCAAGAAAGTTCTCTTGTTCCCTTTCCACTCAATCTCGCCCTGAGTCCATTGCACTAGTTAATAAAGATTTTTGTGGGTGTTGTTAATATGGATTAGTTTTGCCTTTCTACAACTTCATATCAATGGACTTATACAGCATGTATTATCTTATACTTGACTTCTTTATTTCAGCAAAATGTCTGTGACATTCTTTCTTTCATGAGTAACTCATTTCTTTTCATTGTGGAATAGTATATCATGATATGGATATACCAAAATTTATCTATTCCACTATTGATAAACATTAGTATTTCCTCATCTTTGACAATTATGTTTTATGAATATTTAAATGCAAGTCTGTGGATGAAAAGAGATTTCCTGTTACTTGGATAAATACCTAAAAGTGAAATTCCTGGGTCATATGGTATGTGGATGAGTATATCTGTAAGTAGCAGGCATACTGATTTTCCTTAATTATTTAATTATTTTTATCATTTATAGTATTTAATAATAATATTCATATTATATTATATTAAGATTTATATTATTTAATAGTAATCATTATTATTTAATTATTTTTATCATTTATAGTATTTAATAATAATATTCATATTATATTATATTAAGATTTATATTATCAAATATTTATATTATTTAATAGTAATCATTATTATTTAATTATTTCTGTCTACTAGTTTTGGGATTAGATTTTTCTTGTTTTTCTAGTGCTTTGAGATTTACCATTAGGTTGCTTGCTTGAAGTATTTTTATGATTTTGATATAAGAGCTTATTGCAATAACTTCTCTCTTAGTACTGCTTTTGCAGTATCCCACAGGTTTTGGTAAATCATATTTGTATTTTCACTCATTTCAACTAATTTGTTGATTTTCTGCTGTATTTCTTCTTTGACCCATCGATCATTCAAGAACTTGTTGTTTAATTTCCATGAATATGTATACTTTCCAAAGTTTTGTTTGTTGTTAATTTATAATTTTATTCCATTGTGGTCTGCAAATATACTTGGTATGATTTCAGTCTTCTTAAGTTTGTTGAGATTAAATTTGTGACCTAACATGTGGTCTATCCTGGAGAATGATTGGTGTGCTGATTAAAAGAATGTATATTCTGTTGTTGTTGTTGGATGAAATGTTCTGTATAGGTCTGTAAAGTCCAGTCTGTCTAAGGTTTTGTTTAAATCCAAAATTTCTCTGCTGATTCTTTGTCTAGATGATCTGTCCAGTGCTGAGAGTGGTGTGTTAAAGTCCCCAACTATTACTGTGTTGGCGTCTATCTCTCCCCTTAGATCCAATAACAGGTGCTTTATATATCTGGGTACTCCGATGTTGGGTACATGTATATGATTGTTATACCTTCTTGCTGCATTGATCCTTTTATCATTACACATTGTCCTTCTTTGTCTCTTTTTATAGTGCTTGGCTTGAAGTCTATTTTATCTGATGTAAGTATGGCAACTCCTATTCATTTTTGGTTTCCATTTACATTGAATGTCTTTTCCCATCCCTTCACGTTTAGTCTATATGTGTCTTTATTGGTGAAATGAGTTTCTTGCAGGCAGCGTATAGTTGGGTCAGGTTTTTTAGTCTATTTAGCCAGTCTATATGTTTTAAGTGGGGAATTTAGTTCACTTACATTTAGTGTTGTTATTGAAAGGTATTGCCTTATACCTGCCATTTTATTAATTTCTCTATGGTGGTTCAATATTTCTTATGCTCCTTTCTGTCCCTTTTATTGTTTATCTTTGCTGTTGGGTGTTTGTTTTTATAGTGATAAAAAGAATTTTCTTTTTATTTCTCATTTGTGAATCTGTTCTTCTAGAGGTGTTTATTCTTTCTCATGTATTTATGGTGACATATCTCTCTCTTTTGATTCCAGATGTAAGACCCCCTTGAGGATTTGTTGAAGAACCCATCTTTTGGTGGTGAATTCCCACAGTTTTTGTTTGTCTGAGGAAGATACTATTTCTCCTCCATTTGTGAAGGAAAGCTTTGCTAGATACAGTGCTCTTGGTTGGCAGTTTTTTTTCTTTTAGCACTATGAATAAGTCATTCCACTCTTTCCTGACCTGTAGGGTTTCTGTTGAGAAATCTACTGTTAGCTTGATGGGAATTCGCTTATAAGTAATTTGATGCTTTTATCTTCCTGTTTTTAGAATTTGTTTTCTGTGACTTTTGATAATTTGACTACAATTGTCTCTGGGAGGTCTTTTTTGGGTTGAATCTCTTTGGGGATCTTTGAGCTTCTTGCATCTGTAAGACTATTGATTTCCCCATATTTGGGAAGTTTTCAGGTATTATTTCATTAAATAAGCTTTCAATGCCTTTTTCTTTCTCTTCCCCTCTGGTACACTCATAGTGTGAATGTTTATATGCTTAAGGTTATCAGAAAGTATTTGTAGGTTTTCCTCCTTTTTTAAAATTCTTTTTTTAATGCTAATTCAAAAAGCCTGTGTTCTAGCTCAGAGATTCTTTCTTCTGCTTGTCTAGCTTGCTGTTTATGCTCTTGATTGTACTTATTATTTTGTTAAATGAATTCTTCAGCTCTAGGATTTCTGCTTGATTATTTTTTATTGCTTGTATCTCTTTTTTGAATTTCTCATACATGTCTTCACATTTGTTTTTTTACTTCATAGTGATTTCTACCTATTTTTTCATCTATCACTCTGAGTTTTCTTAGTATTGCCCTTTGAAATTCCTCCTCAGGCAATTTTTCAATTTCCTGTTGTTTGGGAAATCGACATTGGAGAGTTGTTGTCTTCTTTTGGGGGAGTCAAGCTTCCTTGTTTTTTTTTTTTTTTTTCTCTTTTGTCTTTTTTCGTGTCCGGCAATGGATTGCAACCCTCAGTGTCGCGCCCGTACCAGACCGGGACCGGCAACGGGATCACAACCCTCGGTGTTGCGCCTGCACCTCGCTCAGCCAGTGAGCAGCTGGTCTGTATGTGGGATCCGAACCCTCGGCGGGAGCGCCGCTGCACTCCCAAGCAGCGCACTGTAGCAGTGCGCCACCGGGCCGGCCCTTCCTTGTTTTTTTTCATACTTTTCATATCTCTGCATTGATGCATCTGGTGGTGTAATCACTTCTTTTAATTCTAGGAGGGGCTTTAGGAGGGGGAGACTTTTTCTTGTAGAAGTACTGTATATTCAGTCAGGTTTAGCATTCTAAATTTGGATCTGGGTGAGAGCAGTAGTGCAGCCTTTGTGGGACTTCTTCAGGTGTATCCAATCTTAGAGTTGTCTGTGGGTGCTTTTGTTGCCTACATGGAGGGGCCCTCTGCAGTTTCTTATTAGGGTGGGTTTCTTGTTGGGGTTGGTGATCAGCTGTCAGTCAGCAAGCAGATATATACTGTTGTAGCAGTTCCTGGGTCTGTAGAGCGCCACTGGCTCAGCTGTTGAGCCTGGAGCAATCCTGAATGGATGCTGCAGGACCCAGTGGCTGTAGAGAGGAAAACCTGCTACCCTATCAGCTGTTGGTTTGGGAGTGGGTGTACACAGCTGTCACAGGGCCTGGCAGCACTGAAGGTGGATGCCTGATCAGCTGTCAAGATGGATGCAAGCCTGTAAGGGTGCAGTTGAGGCTGGCAGCTCTGCAGAGGCCTGCCTTGAGGAATCTGATCCCCTACCTGGTCCAGTCAGTCTGGGAGCAGATATACACTGAGGCATCAAGTCCTGGGAGTTTTGAAGAGGGCCATTAGCTCAGCTGTTGAGCCTGGAACAAGCCTGTGTGAATGATAAAAGACCCAGAAGCTCTTTGGAGGTGCACTGTAGGAAGGGAAAACTGCTACCCAATCAGTTGTTGAGCCCACTCAAGTCTTCAGCAGTGAAGCTGAGCCCTGCAGCCCAATAGAAGCCTGCCTTGGCGCGGGGCTGCTGTGTGAGATCAGATGCTGGGGTCTTGTCCTTTTGTCTGTCATAGGCTCTAGGCAGCATGTGCTTTGGTGCCACCTATGCCTGAGTGAGCACATCGGAATGCAGGCAGGGCCTCCAGACAAGGGAACTCAGGTTCACTGGGGCCTGTGCAGGGGTCTAGGATCCAAATAGCTGGGATTGTGGTCATGCTGGCACCCATGCGGGCACATGGAGGGTCACAGGAGGAGGTGGGGCTTCCACTGGGCTAGCTGTGCACCGTGCAGGAACCCATGGGTTCAGCCCCCATGGACCGTGCAAGGCAAGCTGCAAATGTGGGGAACCACTGCACTCTAGTGCATTTTCTGCTAGGTACCTCTACCTGTTTGCCTGGGGGGGAGGGGTGCTGAGCAAGTTCAGATGCTAGGGTCTCAGTCTTTCTGTCTGTTTCTAGGTGCCAGGCAGCCTGTGCTTTGGTCTTGCCAGTGCCCAAGTGAGCACAGCAGAATGCAGGCAGGGCTTCCTTCCAGGCAAGATGCCTCAGTCTCACTGTGTCTGGTGCAGGGATCTAGGCTTCAAGAAGTTGGGTTGTGGCTCTGCCAGTGCCTATGTGAGGATGTGGAAGACCCCTGTGAGAGGCGGGCCTGCTGCCGGGTTATCTGTGAGCTGTGTGGGCACTAGTGGGTTCAGCTTACACAAGCCATACAAGATGGGCATGAATGTGGGGAACCACTGTGCTTTAGCAGATTTCCCACTCAGCAGGACTACCTGTCTGCCTTAGGGGGAGCAGAGCAAGTGCCAAATGAGTTCAGACCTGGGTTCCAAAAAGACTGGGGGCACTCTCCCGAGGAGGGATCACTGGCATTTGTGGCGATGGTGGGAATAGCCAGGATCTATTCCAGTGTACCTTCTCTCCACCTGGTTTGGGACTAGTCCCTGCAGCAGGGCGGAGGCTGGTTGTCTTGTTCTGCTCTCTATGGTGCTGTTCCCTTCCTCCACGCTTAACAAGAATCTCCTCATTCTCCTGGTGTTCTCTGCACTGTGCTTCCCCAGGTTCCAGTCAAAATAGATTTGTTTGTTTGTTGCTTTGGTCTCTTTTTATGGGGAGGGGACTAGCACGAGACCTCTCTAGTTGGCCGTCTTCCAGTTTTGAGAAAAGATATTATAGAAGAGAGGATACTTGACAAATTTTTATGGATCTTATATACAATTAATACAGTTTATTTTTAATATATACACCCTTACTGTTAATAATTCTGGTACTTAAATAGGTAGCTTAACTATTAATCCACAAAATTTTACTGTTTTTAAAATAATAACATCATAGCATCCTAAAAGCACACTTTAATAACAACCAATGACATCTCCATAAGTAAAATTACATATGGCCAAATACTGTTAATGTTTTTATACAATTTTAATAATAAGAAAGGTAATATATAAAAATAAATTTTTGCATTGTAAGTAATTATTTCAGCAGAAAATACCACTGGTTGCCACATTATTTTTAATTGTAGTCAATTTATCAGCACACCTGATTGATAAAGTTTTTTATACCTATAATGAGACTTCCTTAGTCGGATTATACATGATATGGCACAGAAATGCAATCTTCAATTTTACTTTGCTTTAGTATTTTGTGATATGCCAGTATTTGAGAATGTCAGGGCCAAAAGTAACAGCACACGGTTTAGGCTCAACGACACGATGGACTATAAATGCCATGAAGGTGAAAGCACCACAGGTTCCATAGTATGTGGGGAAGGTGGCTGGTCCCGTTTGCCAATATGCTATTGTAAGTATTTTTATTCAGTATTTCTTTTTCCTAGAATTAAAAAAAAACATCCTTATTTGAGTGTGCATTATCTCCAGACATTTCTAAGAACCGAGGCTGAAAATGCATTATGTCTTCCACAGAAATCAATTAAGATAATTAATATGCATAAGGAGCTTTATTTAGTTTCTGATAATTTCCAATAAAATGATTGATTTTTTTTCTCAAAAATAAAATACCTTCTTTTCAGATCCTACAGAAAAGTGTGGGCCTCCAAAAGCTATTAGCAATGGAGACATCACCTCCTTCCTATTAACAATGTATCCTCCAGGATCAAGAGTTGAGTACCAATGCCAGTCCTACTACACACTTCAGGGTTCTAAATATGCAACTTGTAGTAATGGCGAGTGGTCAAAGCCACCAAGATGCATAGGTAAGTTTTAACGTTCTTCTGGTTCCTAAGGGATCAGGGTGATAAGTTTGATATTAGCCTGTTTATAGTGGAATTTTCATGGATGATGGCACTAGGATGATGGTACTGAGCACCACAAATAACAGATCTTCACAAATAGCATCCAGTGACTGATCACATATAAAATATGGTATCTCAACTTAACTGATTATGGTGTAATCAGTTTAATGATTACAGAAATGGGTAATCATTTTCACATTATTAACATTTATATAGAGTTTTCAAAGAGATTTTGGTGGGCCGGCCCGGTGGCGCACTGCTATAGTGCACCGCTTGGGAGTGTGGTGGCGCTCCCGCCGAGGGTTCGGATCCCACATACAGACCGGTTCCCGCTCACTGGCTGAGCGAGGTGCAGGAGCAACACCGAGGGTTGCGATCCTGTCGCCGGTCCCAGTCCGGTACGGGGGCAACACTGAGGGCTGCGATCTGTTGCCAGACATGG
>NW_007731134.1:324152-325471 GCF_000696425.1 Galeopterus variegatus | reverse complement strand
AAAAAAAAAAAAAAGAGAGAGAGATTTTGGAAAACATTGTTTCAAGAAAGAAACCCTAAACCATTATGTAAGATTCTATTTGAAACCTGAAAGGCTTCCTGGTAGAACATAGAGGTGGTTGACACTAAGTCCTTGTTCTGAATATTCTTACCTGCATTTTGCCAGTATTCCTAGCAAGAAGTTAAAAAAAAAAAAAAAGGAAAGGAAATTTTAGAATTTCAGCCATTTATAATGGGAAAACAACAGCACTTGAACGATATTTGCCACATGTTACCACTAGCCTATGAAGTAGAAAACGAATCCATAGTCCTGCTGATCAGACAACTTTTTTCTACTACAGCTCTTAAACTCACAGTTTTTTAAGTTTTAACATTCGTAAGTTTCTAAATATGGGATGATAACAGCAGCTCTTTCTGTGATGTGACTCCCTTCTTTCAAGACTATGCAACTTTTTAACCTTTTACATTGACATGTTAAGTGTTAAGTTTTGAAGATAAATTGTAAGTCTCAAGTTTTATTGACTGGTAGATGGATAGGCCTAAAATGTGTTTCACAGGAAAAGCATTACCTTTTCCAAGAATTAATAATAGGGGATGATTATAATTATCTGAGGAAAAGAAATCATTTCTATGGTAGAGGAGAGCCTTTGTTTTGAGTCTGAATCTGAAGTGAAGAGCATTCAAACAGAGCCATCCATGCAAAAAGGCAACATCGTAACATATACACAAGATATATGGAAATGATGAGGGAAAATTTTGCTTGCAATTACAAACAATAAAGAAAGTTGTGGAAAATATGTTCGAAGAAATATTTACAGTTCAGATAATATGTATTTTTAGGTATTAAACAGTCCCTGAATATACTGGACAGCTCTTAAAAACTTTCCAATTTATGAAGTCATATGTACTGTTTTATGAAGTTCATTCAAATAAGAACTTGTAGGATGTACTAAAATGTGAATTGGGGAGATTTCTAAGGCCTTACTAATGTCATTAAGAGCCACAATAGAATGAAAAATAATTGAATCAAGAGAAGAGAAGTCAAAATTCTTATTATGGGAGAATTTCTAGAATGCAATGGCAACCCCACAGAAATATAGG
This sequence comes from Galeopterus variegatus, assembly GCF_000696425.1. Classification (NCBI taxonomy): domain Eukaryota; kingdom Metazoa; phylum Chordata; class Mammalia; order Dermoptera; family Cynocephalidae; genus Galeopterus; species Galeopterus variegatus. The sequence goes on along the minus strand of NW_007731134.1, from coordinate 324,371 downwards.
CAAGGACTTAAACATGAATTAACGTATGAAAATGTTGTTTACAGTCACATTGCAATAGCAATAAACCAGAAACTTTTTAACATCTCTAAAAGAGAAACCTTCAGTGAAAGGTAACATTTTACTGATTTTACAGATGAGGGCACAGTGAGAAAGAGTAATTTTTTTTTTTTGTCTTTTTCCGTGACCGGCAACGGATCGCAACCCTCAGTGTCGCCCCCG
>NW_007731134.1:317485-323287 GCF_000696425.1 Galeopterus variegatus | reverse complement strand
CGGCGGGAGCGCCTCCGCACTTCCCAAGCGGCGCACTAGCGCAGTGCGCCACCGGGCCGGCGCAGAAAGAGTAATTTTTGAAATCACGTTTGTATTCAGACTCTGTGTGGCGCCTCCGCGCTTCCCAAGCGGCGCACTAGCGCAGTGCGCCACCGGGCCGGCCCAGAAAGAGTAATTTTTGAAATCACGTTTGTATTCAGACTCTGTGTGCTTATCGGTGCAGCTATGCATCCTCTCTTTACCATAATGAAGATAAGAGAAAGGGATAGATAACAGAGATATATGGATATGCATGTATATGTAGATAATTGCATTATAATAGATGGCTGTTTATTAGAAAGATTATGGCTTTCTATAGTTTATATGTAGATAATTGCATTATAATAGATGGCTGTTTATTAGAAAGATTATGGCTTTCTATAGTTCTCCTACATTATGAGCGTAAAACACATTTAGATTTAAAGTAGCAGAAAGCGAGCACTTTTGAGTGTTTGTAGTCACTGCTTGTTGAGTGGGGAAAGTAGGATGCAAAACCATGATCCTAACAGAACACGTTAGCTAACCTTATTTTGATATGAAGTCACTAGTGTAGACACCATGTATGTTAGAGATGAAGAGCCCAGGCTCCAGAGAGAGATTGCCAGGGTCCGCACTTATTGCGCCCACCTAAGGAGATATGTTACCTTGAGGAAGTGTAACTGGACGCCTCTTTACTGCGGTTTCCTGGTGTGTGAAATACGAGCATTTGCTTGATGCAGGAATGGTAAGAATTTAAAAAGCTTATACTTGCAAAATGCTAACACACAAGTTAATAAATACCTGCTATTTTGATTATTTCATATTTTTATTTTTCCTAACATATTCATTAGAATGCAGTTTTATTACTTCATAAACGGGAAGATTATAAAAATTAATTGTTTTTTGTTTTTTTCTACTTTCAGATCCATGTATTATAACTGAAGAAAACATGAATGAAAACAACATACAGTTAAAAGGGAAAAATGACAAAAAATACTATGCAAAAGCAGGGGAGACTATTGAATTCATGTGTAAATTGGGATATAGTGGAAATACAGGAATGCTATCATTTCAAGCAGTGTGTCAGGAAGGGATAGTGCAATACCCAAGGTGTAAATGAACAAGCGTGTTAACCTAAATGTGCGGCCAGCTTCCATTTCTCACTTATTGCCTCAAACTGCACAGTGATAACTTCTGATGTTTTAAATATTTTCTACTTTATTTCCAAAAAGATAAATAAAGGCAATATAATAGTTTCTATTTTCAACTTACTATCTTCTCTAAAATATGTTAAAACAACTTAAATCATTCCTTATACTTGTACCAAAATAGCAATAACTAACAGTCTTGGATATTGGACTAATTATTAATAGATTAATAAAAACAGCAACAGTGATAACTATGTGGTGTTCTATATATTGTGTAAAATATCTTCAAAGGAAACAAGTAAGTTTAGAATTTATTTATGGAAGTAATATTGTTATAAAGTTAGATAGTGAAGTGGTAAGCAAAAGCCACCACGCGACTGTGTACCCTTATTGCAACCACAGTTCTCCAGATGCAGTTAACAAAATGCAGTCATTTTCACCAAAAATAGTGTTTCCTGTTAAATGTTAACATTACGCCTTTATCACAATCCAAGAAAAATAGTACCGGAGAAGGTAAACCAGCATCATAATTCTGTGAAGAAAGGAAAGGAGTTTTTGCTAAGCATTTGAGAGCATTGGGGGTGGCAGTGGAGGTGCATTCAATGCGTATTTACTTGGGCAATGTCGACACTTCAGGATGCCAAAACTTTCTATTTAAGGACATAATAATTTTTATATTTATTCAAGTATATGTTCATCTTTTTCAATACAAATATTTTAAGGTTTCTTCACATATGGTTTTTACATTTCTTATCAAGTTTTTTTTAGGATCTTTTTTTAATTGAAACATAATTGACATAATATTTATAAACATAATATCTGTGGGATACGGCATTAAATATCAATACCAGTGTGCAATATACGATGTGCAAAACAGGACAATCAGTGTATTCAACATTACACAATTACAGTCTTACCCTGTGGCCTCTTCCCAATTTCCCACTAACCCCCTTCCTCTCCCCCACTATCTCCAGTGGCCTCAGTGTTGCTCTCTCTTTTTGAAAGTTCAAAAAATGATTGTTGTATTTTTATCTGTCTTTCTTTTTTTATTTATTTGATTATTTTTTTAGCTCCCACTTATGAAAAAAGGACATGCAGTATTTCTCTTTCTGTGCCTGGCTTATTTCACTTAAAATTTTCTCTAAGTTTATTCAAGTTGCTGCAAAAGACAGAAATTCATTCTTTTTTCATGGCAGAGTAGCACTGCATTGGGTATATATGCCTCAGTGGACATTTAAGTTGGTTCTAACTCCTGGCTATTGTAAATCGAGCTGTGATAAACATGGGAGTACAGGTGTCCCTTCAACATGATGATTTCCATTCCTTTCAGGATACACTCAGCAGTCAGACTCTTGGACCTTAGGGTTGTTCTATCTGTAGTTGTTTGAGAAACCTGCACACTGTTTTCCATAGTGACTGCACTAACTTACAGTCCCACCGATAGTGTATGAGGGTCCCCCTTTCCCCACATCCTTGCCAGCATTTGATATTATCTTTCTTTTTGATACTGGCCAGTATATCTGGTGGGAGATGGTATCTCAATTTTTTTTTTTTTTACATTTAAAGAGAGTTGATTGTACATATCTGTGGGGTACAGCATTGAATATCAATACCTGTGTGCAACGTGTGATGTTCAAATCAGGATAATTCATGTAGCCAACGTTGTGCAATGTAATCGATTTTCATGGCCCTTTACCAGTTCCTCTCTTACCTCCCTCCTCCTCCCCCTTTCCCACATCTGGTAACCTCAGTTCTACTTTCTCCTTTTGAAAGCTTGATGTATTATTATGATTATTGTATCTTTCTTTTTTTATTTACTTGTTTATTTTCTTTTAATTTCCACTTTTAAGTGAGGACATGCAATATTACTCTTCGTGTTCCTGGTTTATTTCACTTAACATCACTTTTTCTAAGTTCATCCATACTGCTCTGAATGGCAGTATTTTATTCTTTATGCCAGAGTACTATTCCTTTGTGTATAGATACCACATTTTCCTTATCCAGTCATCTGTCAGTGGACATTTAGGTTGGTTTCAACTCTTGGCTGTTGTAATAGAGCTGCAATGAACATGGGAGTGCAGGTATCCATTTGACATGATGATTTCATTACTTTGTGTACATACCAGCAATTCTATTGCTGGATTGTACGGCGTTTCTATCTGTTGTTGTGGAGCCTCCATGCCTTTTTCCATAATGGCTGCATGAATTTACAGTCCCATCAACAGTATAGGGGGTTCTCCTTTCTCTGATCTTCAGCATCCTTTGTTATTCTCTGTCTTTTTGATAATGGCCAGTCTTACTGGGATGACATGGTATCTCAATGTGGTTTTGATTTGCATTTCCCTGATGCTGAGTGATGTTGAACATTTTTACATGTATCTGTTGTCCATTCATATACATATATCTTCCTTTGAGAAAGGCCTATTTAAATCCTTTGCCCATTTTTTAATTGGGTTATTTGTTTTTTTACTAAGTTGCTTGAGTTCTTTGTATATTCTGGATATTAATCCTTTGTCAGATGCATAGTTCACAAATATTTTGTCCCATTCTGTAGGTTGTATTTTCTCCCTGTTAATTGTTTATTTTGCTGTGTAGAGATTTTTATTTTTGTTGTCTGTGCTCTGGGCATCATATTCATAAAGTCTTTGCCCAGTCAAACTTCCTGAAGTGTTTCCCCTCTATTTTCTTTTAGGCATTTGATAGCTTCAGGTTTTATATTTAAGTCTTTCATCCATTTTGAATTGATTTTGGTATATGGTGAGATGTATAGGACTAATTTCATTTTTCTACATACGTCTGTCCAGTTTTCCCAGCACCATTTATTGAAGAGGTGGTGTTTTCCTCTTTATATTCTTGGTGCCTTTGTCAAACATCAGATGGCTTTAAGTACCTGGGTTGATTTCTGTGTTCTCTATTCTCTTCCATTGATCCTAATGTCTATTTTTATGCCAGTAGCATGCTGTTTTGGTTACTGTAGCTTTGTAGTACAATTTAAAGTCAGGTGTTATGCCTCTGGCTTTATTATTATTATTATTATTAATTATTATTGCTCAGGATTGCTATGGCCAATTGGGGTCTTTGATTGCTCCATATGAATGTTATGATTTATTTATTTATTTATTTATTTATTTATTTATTTATTTATTTATTTATTTATTTATTTATTTATTTATTTCTGTGAAGAACATCATTGGTATTTTGACAGGGATTGCATAGAATCTGTAGATCAATTTGGTAGTGTGGACGTTTTCACAATGTTAATACTTCCAAACCAAGAGCATGAAATGTCTTTCCAATTTTTTGTGTCCTCTTTAATTTCTTTCAACAATGATTTGTAGTTTCATAAAGATCTTCCACCTCCTTGGTTAAATTGATTCCTAGGTTTTTGTTTGTTTGTTTGTTTGTTTGTTTTGGTATCTATTATATATGCACTTGATTTCTTTTTCTGCTAGTTCATTGTTGGAGTAGAAAAATGCTACTGATTTTTGCATGTGGATTTTGTATCCTACAGTTTTACTAAAAATTGTTTATCAATTCTAAGAGTCTTTTTTTTTTTTTTTTTTTTTTTGAGTCTGCTGGCTTTTCTATATCATGTCATCTGTAAACAGGGACAATTGAACTTCATTTTTTCCAATCTGTATGCCCTTTATTTCTTTCTCTCACCTGATTGCTCTGATTAGTACTTCCAAAACTATGTTAAATAAGATTGGTGAGAGTGGGCATCCTTGCCTTGTTCCTATTCTCAAAGGAAAAGCTTCCAACATTTCCACATTCAGTATGATATTGATTGTAGGTTTGTCATATATGGCTTTTATTGTGTTGCAATACTTTCCTTCTATACCTAATTTTCTGAGAGTCTTTATCATGAAGTGATGTTGAATTTTGTCAAATGCTTCTTCTGCATCCATTTACATAATCATATGGTTTTTGTCCTTGATTCTGTTGATGTGGTATATCATGTTTCTTGACTTGCATATGTTGAACTATCCTTGCATCCCTGAAATGAATCCCACTTGATCATGGTGTAGAAATTTTTTGATGTGTTGCTGTATTCTGATTCCTAATATACTGTTGAGGATTTTTGAATTTATATTCATCAGAGATATTGGCCTGTAGTTTTATCTATCTATCTATCAATTTATCTATTTATTTATTTATCTTTTTCTGGTTTTGGTATCAGGGTGATGCTGGCCTCATAGAATGAGTCTGAGAGAATTGACTCTGTTTCAATTTCTGGAATAGTTTGAAGAGAATTGTCTAATTCCTCTTTAAAGGTCTGCTGTAAATAGGACTGGACACAGACTTCATGAATACGACCCCAAAAGCACGGGCAACCAAAGGAAAAATAAACAAATGGGATTATATCAAACTAAAAAGCTTCTGCACAGCAAAAGAAACAATTAACAGAGTTAAAAGACAAGCAACAGAGTGGGAGAATATATTTGCAAAATATACATCCGACAAAGGATTAATATCCAGAATATACAAGGTACTCAAACAACTTTACAAGAAAAAAACAAGCAACCCAATTAAAAAATGGGCAAAAGAGCTAAGTAGGCATTTCTCTAAGGAAGATATACAAATGGCCAACAGACATATGCTCAACAGCACTCAGCATCCGGGAAATGCAAATCAA
>NW_007731134.1:299831-316561 GCF_000696425.1 Galeopterus variegatus | reverse complement strand
GAAATACCACATGTTCTCACTTATTGGTGGGAGCCAAAAATAAATAAATAAATTCACTCACACACACAAAAAATAACCGGGGGGGGGGGGGGGAGATATAACAACTACAATCCTTTGAAGCTGTTACAACAAGCAAACGGAAAGGACATTGTTGGGTGGGAGGGGGGAGAGGGAGGAGGGAGGGAGGTTTCAGTGATGGGCCATAATAATCAACCACATTGTATATTGACAAAATAAAAATTTAAAGGAAAAAATAAATAAATAAATAAATAAATAAATAAAGGTCTGGTGTAATTCAGCAGTAAAGCCCTCCAGTCCTAGGCTTTTCTTTGTTGGGAGATTGCTTCAATCTTGTTGCTTAAACTGATGACTTCTGGTTTTCCATGTCTTCTTGGTTCAGTGTTGGAAGTTTGTACATGTCCAGAAATTTGTCAATTTCCTCTAGGCTTTCAAATTTGTTGGTATAGATTTGTTTATAATAGTCTCTAATGATTCATTTTACTTCTGTTGTTTTGGTTGTAATGTCTCCTTTTTCTTTTTTAATTTTTGTTATTTGGGTCTTCTCTCTTTTTCAGTTAGCCTTGCTAATGATTTGCCTATTGTTTATCTTCCCCAAAAAACTTTTTGTTTCACTGATCTTTTGTATCATTTTGGGGGTTTCTATTTCATTGAGTTCTGCTTGTACCTTAGTTACTTATTTCTAACTAGTAATTTGGGGATTAGATTGTTCTTGTTTTTTTAGTTCTTTGAGTTGTAGCATTAAGTTGTTTATTTGAGCTCTTTCCATTCTTTTGATGGAAGCACTACCTCTTAGCACTGCTTTTCTAGCATCCTACAGGTTTTGGTATGATATACCTTTATTTTCGTTACTTTTGAGAATTTTTTTATTTCCTGTTTAATTTCATCTTGGGCCCATAGGTCATTCAGGAAGATGTTTAATTTCCATGTGTTTGTATAATTTCCAGACTTTCACTTGTTGTTGATTTCTAGTTTTCATCTATTGTGGTCTGAAAAGATCATTGCAATGGTTTCAATTTTTTAAAAATGTGTTGAGACCTGATTTGTGACCTGACATGTGGTCTGTCCTGCAGAATGTTCAATGAGCTGATGAGAAGAATTTATATTTTGTAGTTGTTGGATGAAATGTTCTGTAGATGTCTACCAGGTCCAATTGGCACAACATGTAGTTTAAATCCTGTGTTTGTTGATTTGTTACCTAGATGATATGTCCAGTTCAGAGAGAGGGATGTTCAGGTCCCATACTATTGTATTTGCATCTATCTCTTTCTTTAGGTCTAATAGTATTTGCTTTATATATCTGGGTCCTCCCATATTGGGTGCATATTTATTTATGATTTCTATGTCTTCTTGTTGTATAGATCCCTTTATCATTATATACTGGCCTTCTTTATCTCTTTTTATTGTTTTTAGTTTAAAGCCTATTATATCTAAAAATAACTATTCTTCCCCTTTTTTAGTTTCTGTTTGCATAGTATATGTTTTTCCATCCCTCCACTATTAGTCCGTGAGGCTAGTCTCTTGAAGACAGTATAAAGTTTAGTCTAGCTTTTTTATCCAATCACTCAGTCTGTGTCTTTTGGGTAGGGAGTTTAATCCACTTACATTTAGGGTTGTTATTGAAAAGTATTGTCTTACTATGGGCATTTTGTTGATTTTCTTTTGGATGTTTAATGTATCTTTTGCTGCTTTAATTTATTGTTTGTCTTCAATGTTTGTTGGGTTTTTTGAGGTGGTAAAATTTAGTTTCTTTTTCTTTTTCATTTGCATTTTTATTCTATCAGTGGGTGTGTTTTTTCTTATGTACTTGTAGTAGTAATTATCATTTTTCAGATTCTAGATGCAGTACTCCATTGAGGATTTCTTGTGGGTCTGACTGTGTGGGTCTGTCTGGAGAACTCCCACAGCTTTTGTTTGCCTGGGAAGTATACTATTTCTGCCTATTTTATAAAGGATATTCTTGCTGTGTATAGTATTCTTGGCTGGCAGATTTTCTTTTTTAATATTATGAATATATCATTCCATTTTCTTCTGGCCTGTAGAGTTTTTGTTGAGAAACCTGCTGTTACTTTGATGGGGACTGTCTTAGTCTGTTTTGAGTTGCTATAACAGAAATATCTGAGACTGGGTAATTTATCAAGAACAGAGGTTTATTTGGCTCACAATTCTGGGACAGCTGCAGGTGGCAAAGGCCTCAGGCTGCTTCTCCTCATGGCAGAAAGTGGCAGGTACAAGCAGATCACTTGGCGAGCAGAAGCAATAGAGAGAGAGCTAGGAGGTGCCAGGGTCTTTTAAACAATGAGCTCTCAAAGAAACTAATAGAGTGAGAACTCACTCATTAATCCCCCAACCTAGAGAGAGCATTAATCCATTCATAAGGGATCTGCCACCATGACTCAGTTTCCAACACTGCCACATTGGGGATCAAATTTCCACATGAGTTTTGGAGAGGACAACACTCCAAACTCCATCATTCCGCCCCTGGTCCCTCAAAATTCATGTCCCTCTCACATACAAAATACAATCATTCCATCCCAGCAGTCCCAAAAGTCTTAGCTTCCTCCATCACCAACTTAAAAGTCCAAATTCAAAAGTCTCATCTGAAACCAAAAACAAAAGTCCTCCCAGCTGGGAACCTGTAAAACTCAAAACCAAATTCATCTACTGCCAAGATACAATGGTGGAACAGACATTGGGTGCATATTCCTTTTCCAAAAGGAAGGAATAGACCAGAAAAAAGGAGAAACAGGTCCCAAACAAGTCTCAAACTCAGCTGGGTAGACATTATGTTTTAAAGCTCCTAAATAATCTTCTTTAACTCCAAGTCCTGCATCCTGGGCACAATCGGGCACCTGGGCCCCCAAAGCTTCAGGCAGCCTCACTTCCTTAGCTCTGCCAGACACAGCCAAGTGGGCTGCACTGGTGTCTGTGGCTTTTCCAGGCCTGTGTTGCATGTTACCAGTGGCCCCAGAGTACTGGGGTCCTGGCAGCAGCCCTACTGCATTGGCTCTACTAGACATTTCCCTAGTGGGGGCTCTCTGTGGGTGCTCTGACCTCACTTTCCTGATTGGCATTGCTCTAGTAGATGGCCTCTGCAGTGGCTCCGCCCTTGTGGCAGGTCTCTGCTTGGGCCCCAGGCTTTTCCATATATCCTCTGAAATCTGGGTGGAGGCTGTCACACCTCTGCTGCTCTCACGTCCTGCTGGCCTGCTGGCCTGCAAATGTAACACAATGTGGACGCCACTGATGTTTCAGGCTTCTACTCTCCAGAGCTTTTGCATGACCCACACTCAGTGCCACTTGAGGCAGGACTGATCCAGCCAGAGTAGCTGGGATGCAGGGAGCAGGTTCCCTTGGCAGCTGTACCCCATGTCAGTCCTCTAGGACAACTCAGTCCTCTTAGGCCTCAGGGTTTGTGATGAGTGGGACACCCTTCCAGACTTCTCAAATGCCTTTAGGGCTTTTCTCTGTTGTCTTGGCTCTTAGCATCTGGCTGCCTCATCACCAAGGTAATGTCTTTAGCAACCAGTTTATCTGCTTCACCCTTGCATTTTTCTCCTACTCTCAGCTTCTCTACCACATGGCCAGGCTGCAAATTTTCCAAACCTTTATGCTCTGCTTCCCTTTTAAATTCTGGCTTTACATCATGCCTTTGCTATCATAACTCAGAGTAGGCTGTTAGAAGTAACCATGCAGCTACCTTAATGCTTTCCTGCTTAGAAATTTCTTCTGCCAGACATTCTGGTTCATAGCTCTTAAGTACCACATTCTATAAAGTCCAAGGGCATGGACACAATGCAGCCAAATTCCCTGCTGTGTTGTAGCAGGATTTATCTTTTGCCCAATTCCCAGTAAGTTTCTCATTTCTATCTGAGACCTCATCCTCTGTATGGTCTTTCCTGTCCACATTTCTATCAACATTCTGGTCACAACCATTTAAACAATCTCTAAACTGTTCCAAATATTCTCTCATCTTTTTGTCTTCTTCTAAGTCCTCCAAACTCCTCCAACCTTTGCCCATTACCCAGTTCCAAAGAAGCATCCACATTTTCAGGTATCTGTATAGCAACAACCCACTCCTCTGTACCAATTTTCTGTATTAATGCATTTTTGTTGCTTATAACAAAACAGCTGAGACTGGGTAATTTATTAAAAAAACAGAGGTTTATTTGGTTTACTATTCTGAGACAGCTGCATGTGGCATGGGTCTCAGGCTGCTTCTACTCATGGCAGAAAGCGGCAGGTATAAGCAGATCACATGGCGAGAGGAAGCAAGAGAGAGAGAGATAGGAGGTGCCAGGGTCTTTTAAAAACGAACTCTCAGGGGAACTAATAGCTCATTAATCTCCCCACCTAGGGAGAGCATTAATCCATTCATGAGGGATCCGCAGTTTTCAACACTGCCACATTGGGGATCAGATTTCCACACGAGTTTTGGAGGGGACAACACTCCAGACTCCATCTTAATTGTTACTTGATAGTGTTCTCTTGCTGTAAGGTTCTCTCTCTGTCTTTGAGTATCGCCAGTTTGACTATAATGTGTCTAGGAGATGATCTTTTTGGAATAAATCTGTTTGGAGATCGTCGAGCCTCCTGGATCTTACCCTATACCTGTAAAGTTTTCCATTATGATTTCATTCAATAGGTTTTCAATGCCTTTTCCTTTCTCCTCCCCTTTTGGAACACCCATGATTCAGATGTTTGTGTGCTTCAGGTTGTTTGCTAACTCTGTTAGATTTTCTTTGTTTATTTGTTCTTTTTATTTTATTTTTTACTTTTCGTCTGCCTGTGCTATTTCAAAAAGACCATCTTCAGGATTAGAAATTCTTCCTTCTGCTTGCTCTAACCTGTTGCTTAATTTCTAAGTTGTGTTTCTTATTTCATTGATAAATCCTTCAGTTCCAGGAGTCCTGTTACATTTTTTTAAGGTATCAATCTCTTTCTAAATTTCCTCTTTCACATCATGGGTACTTTTTCTCCTTTCGTTGTGTTATCTATCTGAGTCTTCTCATATATTATTGAGTTTCCTTAAGATTGCTGCTCAGAATTCTTTTTCAGTCACTTAAAGTGTTTCCTGGTCTATAGGGTCTGATACTTGAGAATTACTGTATTCCTTTGGTGGTATCATATTTTTCTTTTTCTTTCTTTTCTTTTTTCATATTTCTAGTATCTCTATGTTGATGTCTGGTCACCTGGAGGAGTAGCTGCTGCTTCTCTTACTTTACAGTGGGACTTAGGGAGAGAATCTTCCTTTTTTTCCGGACTCTGCTTGTTACTCCACTTGCCTCAAGAGGTCAGCAGGTGACTTGCATGGTGGCCATGACGGCTGCTGTTGCAGCAAGCCACTCTTGCAGCAGCAGTGGCTATGCTGGTGGTTGTTGTGGGCCAGGTATGCAGAAATGGTGTTTACAGCAGTGGTGGGGCACTTGTACCTTCTATTGGGTAAGGAGGCAGCCCATAGCTTCCACTGAGGTCCCTGGGCATGCTTCATGTCTTCTGTCAGTCAGGGGAGGCTGCCTGTGGCTCCCAGCAAGGTGCATGGGAATACCTCCTGCCTTCTTCCTAGGGATATTTTTGGCCTTTTCTTTTGTTATTATAAATAAGCTCTTCTCTCTCATTGCATTTTATTCATGATTTTTGTTTGTTTGTTTTGTATCTAAGAAGGGGCTTTTAAAAATTGTATATCCCTGATAACAAGTTAAAACTCTATTGATTTTAATAGTTTTGTTTTTTCCCTTTAGCATGTGTTTAGTGAGAAGACACAGAGTAAAAAGAAAAAAAAGTTAAAATAACCATACTTTTGCAACATATCCCTCCTGGTTATAGGGGGAAAAAAGACAAACTTTTAATAATGCTCTAGTTCTATACTGAATGGAAGATATTAAGTACTGAACTGACAGAGAGGGCTTTGGTGATTAAAGCTAGGAAGAGATTTTTAGCATATAAGAATGAGGTAAACTATGGAACATAACTGGGTTTTCACATAGCAGGTTTGCAGAGTCTGGAGGGTGAAAAGTAAAAATTGTTTTATTTTTGCCCCTGAATTATATCCACTAGATTAGCATATGTCTTAATATAAAAAAAATGCCTTAGTTTTCTAAAAATATACAAAAATATATGGCAGCTATGATTCAAGACAGGCAATCAGAAAAAAAGTTGTTGCAATGTAGGTTATTGTACGAAGCAAGGGAACAATAAGCAATATCATCAAGGAAATGAAAATAAATGTGATATAAAATGACCAGTGGGGTTGTTAAATAGTAGAGTACACATCTGGCTCATTAAAGCAGGCTGACAGAGAAGAAACCTGGCAGGTGTGGTGAGTCTTCAAAGGCAAATCATAGAGAAATAAACGATTACAGATATAATGATCAACCTGGAAGATAATCCACAAAGAACCAACCCTGGGGAACAATCTGATGATTTGATAAGTGTTTTTATATTTCTTTCTGGACAAATATTACTAATATATAGATTAATCTGGTTCCAGGCAAAATTGTTCTGAGGGCAGGATTAGTTGAAATATCTCAGAGTGTATCAAGTCACATTGAGGCTTAACAGGAGTTTTGCTGGAAAGAATCACATGAAACTGGAAGATTGTTTGCCAGGACTCAAAATGTAATCAGGAGTGCAAAGCTATTCAAGATAACTTCATGTTATCTTTGGGGAAAAGATAAAGGTCATTGTATTTATTTATTTATATTATTGTTTTTTCTTTCTACAACTATTTTATTTTATTTTATTTATTTATTTTTAAATTGAATCAAAATTGATTATACATATTTTTTTTTTTTTTTTTTTTTTTTTTTTTTTTTTTTTTTTTTTTTTTTTTTTTTTTTTGTTACAAGAGTGATGAATATATCTTACAACCTTTCAAGCAGAAAAATAAAAATGTCTGAAAAGGAACAAAATCTTTGGGGAAATAGAGTGATTGTTATACTCATATTAAAATGTATACAATAAATAACATACCCAGTGTCATATTAGTGACATCAAAAAACTATTTATTAGTTGCTTAATTTGTGCTCAGAAATTAATTGTATTAACAAATCCATCAAAAATTATTACATGTCATGCCTTTTATCTAGATAGAATGCATCTTTTGAATTATAAATACTGTTGTCATTAAATATCGTCAATTATAACTTCTTCGAATATGTAACACACTTACAAAAGTAGGGAAAAAAACTCAGAATATGAAAGCATATGCATACAAACTTTGCACTATATTTTTGTCTTACTAAGTTAGCAACATACTAATTTACTAATTTCATTATGTTGTTAACTTAGTTGGACGAAAATATAGTGCAGAGTTTGGCATGAAAAATAAGACATTTTGATTTTTAATCCTTTAGTGTTATATTTTACAATTATTTTGTTTTGGAGGAATATTACATTTCTAATCAGAAAATTTACTTTAAATTAATTAACTAAAAGAATAAGCCACATCGGGTAAGTTTCCTAAAAATCCTCTTGTAAATTACCCTCAGGCTAAATCAATATATTTATGTGAGTCTATAGTGATGTCTCTGACTCTAATCAAGTGCAAGAGTGAACAGACACTTTACCACATAAAATATAGAGATAGCAAACAAGCTATTAAAAAGATTCTGAACACCATTAGTTATCAATAGAAGGCAAATTGTGAACAATATAATATCACTACAAACCCACAGAAGTGGCTAAAGTTAAGGAGACTAACTGTACCACGTGCTGGTGAGGAAGTGGAGCAACTGAAATTCTCATATGCTGCTGGGGAGAATGGAAGGAGATATAGCTGCTGGATGTCACCCTGGTCTGAGTTTCTGTCCTGCTAGCCTGCCCTATAAATTGTGAAGTTGCCACAACTCACAATTGTACAAGACAATTCTTAAAATTTCTGCTTCTCTGTATTGGTCTCTGTCTCTCTCCCCCACCCTCTTTTTCTCTCTCATCTATACATTTATCTATATACACCCCAACTATTGATTCTGTTTCTCTGGAAAACCCTGACTAATACATCATCCTACTGTCTAACGTTTTTTTTAAATCAAAAAGGAAATCTCTCACAATCTTCCCAGAGTTTGGTACTACTTAGTATTCACTATAGAACCTAGTTTGGCCAATTTTAAAATTCCCATTTGGTAAAAAACCAAATCCAGGTGAAGAAAGAATTTTTCCAATATCTGACCATAACTGGTAAATAGATTCACCATTAATTTACAAACTGTTTATTTCGCTGAAGAATTCATGATACTAAAGATTAATCGGAATGTTGCACACAGACACACACACACACACATTTTTTGCAGAGAAGCCACAATCTTTAGAGCTATTTCCCTTAGTGTTCATTGTCATCTGGCCTCTAAAATCTGATAATTGGAAGATGTGATCTATGATGAAGGGTCAGAGCAAAGTAGCCTCATGGCTTCATCTTGCACCTTTCCAAATTCTCATCAGAAGCTTTGTCACCATGAAGCCAATTATTTTTGATTAAAATACTTGTCTCAATATTGCCTGATCTGATTGCTCACTTTCTTTACTTTTTACCATTAGGTGTTTTAATTTCACCAAACTTGTTAGCAGTAATCAAGAAATTATATTTCTACTAATTTCTCCATCATTTTGTATCTTATTCTCAATATATTATTTTTCAAAAATTCTGGGGTCAAAGCTGTATGACATAAATTATACCCATGCGATTTCTCCCACATAATCTTGATAGTGTCTTCTCATCAAATAAGTGGTGGGTTGATAACCACCCTGGCAATAGAAGCTTGTCAGATCCTCCATCCTATCTCTTTTTATTTCAAGTTGCATTTCCAAGAAGAGGGTGAGAAAGTTAGTGTCAATTATGATTTCAACTTCTACACTGCTCAATCAACAGCATAGATCTGGCTTTCAGAAGTAACAATGCAAACTCATACAAAAAAATACATTTATCTAGCACTCTCCTAGGTTTAAGAAATGATATAGAATATCAATAATGTCAACAGCACAGTGAAAGTTGTGACTCCCATGTGTGGCTTATAAGTATGAAAATCTGCACTTGGTATACATGTAGTTAAGAGAGACAAGACTGGATGAGTGTGGACCACCTCACTTCAGAGACTCTGTCACCTCTGAGGTCCCTTCATATCCTGTACCTTCCTAGTGAATGAGCTCCCTCAGCTACATATACATCATCAAGTTCAGTTCCTTATTATTCAATGAACAATCTCAAAAATGTGATTTGAGCACCTTAACCCAGATTATTTTTTATCTTAGACCTGGTATACACCTAAAGATTCATTAAGTTTCTCTTGCAAGAAAAATCATCTGTCTTCTTCGGGATTAGAGGAAGTTTCACAGACTGGTTGTTAAAATGTTCCTTAAGAGACACACAAAAAATTGCGAGAAAATAAGTGTGAACACGACCTAGGTAAAATCAATCAATCAATCAATCAGTCAATCAATCAATAAAGCATTACTATTTTATCAGAAACACAATTTAGCTTTGAAAACAAATTTAAATATGATCTCTTAAATAACTGAAACCTGATTATATTTGATGCTGTCAACAAAGACGAACTAGGTAAGTAATAATAATGTAGTACATTCTTAATAATTTTTTTGTGTGTCACAAATGTAAGCCTTAGAGTGTAAATGGAATATGAAATTAAAAAGTTAGAATGCAATTTATTATATATACTATTTTTTGTAGATTAAAGATGTTCACAAATACTCTGAAAATCCTTTGATCACGACGCCTATTTCCCCTACCTTGAACTTGCACTAAGCCACGATTGCTTTACCAGTAGAACATGGTGTAAGTATCTCTATGCCAATATAGACATAACCTATAAAAAAACTAGCAGCTTCCACCTAGTTCCTTTCAGCTCTGAGTCATCATGTGAAAATTCTGACTATGGGAGAAGAGTCACCTAAGCTCAGAATTTCACACATTCTTGTCAAGGCACCAAACATATGATTGAAGACATCCTGGACTCTCCACCCTATACTGTTTACCAGCTGAATAACATTGGATGTCCCCAGCAACATGCCAGAAAACAAATCAATAACCCATCCAAACCCTGCCCAAATTACTGTCCCGTACAATTGTGAGATATAATTAACTGATGTATTAGAAAAGAAAAAAAAATCTGAAAATAGTAACCTAAACTTCCAACTTAAGAAAGAAGCAAATATTGGATATTAGTGTAGAAATTAATGAAATAAACTCAAAACAGACAAACAATAGTGAAATCAACAAAACTGAAGCTCGTTCTTTGAGAAGAGCAATATAATAGATTTTTAGCAAGACTAACAAAAAAGAGAGAAGACATAAATTACTGACCATTTACATGCTATGAGGCATTGATTGAAATAGCTCCAATAACTGAAAGGTATAAAATTATTTGGATTCTGAAATGCCAATGTCATGGTTTTGTCCAAGAAACACACCAAGAGAGAAGGGAACACACAAAGGAGTTCACTATTAAATAGAAATTTTATATCCAAGAAAATGTTTTATAAGGGTGCAGCAGGGCTCCAGGTCATATTCACAAGTAAACAATTTCTCTTTGGGGGCCAAATCTAGAGATTGGTAAGGATATGTCTTAGGCTAGTGCAGGAAGAGTTTAAAGGGATATTCACTAGCAGGTGTTCTAAGATGCTGCAGACATAAAAAGCCCAATTACATCAGTTGGTACCAGTTTATGGCCAGTGATTCATTCATAGGAAAAGAGGTGAGTAAAGTACTTCTTGCCTTAGACACTGCCTTCAGGGGGATTCAAAGAACTAACCAAACTGGGACAGGTTGATGCCCACCAAAATATAATCCCCTTACCAGGATCAGACATGGACTGGTCTTAACAGATAGATATTTTGGTTCATTAACTAGAATTGGTTACATAGGTACATGAAAAGAATGGTCGCAGAAGGACTCAAGCCACCACCAGCACCAGCAAAGGAACAAATTGTTAACCATAATTGTTGAGTTCCTTTTCAAGAAAGATAAGATTACAAAATGCACCGGGCCATATCTGCAAGGGTGAGGGACCAGTGTACAGCTGGCGAACAGGTTACATTACATAACTCTTCTTAACACCAGGAATATTTAACAAGCTTTGAAGGTCATTGAAACAGACTCAGGACTTGGTTTTTTTTATGGAAGTTCAAATTAACAGGACAGTTAAAGAATTCAAACAAAAGAATTGCTTTTTCCCACCAAGATACATTTCTTCTTATCAAGGAACCCATTTTACAGCACATGTTATCCAATAATAGGCAACAAAATGCTACACTGAGTGGACCTACCATAGTCTTTATCATGCACAGAGTAGTGGGAATATTGGAATGATTAGCTGAAATAGCCACTACAAAAGCAGGGATTGAGTTGGATGGTGATAAAGAACTGAAAGGCTGACTTTCTTGTTTACAAAGTTGGGAATCAAAATTAAACATGAGAGAAACCAAAGATGGTTCATCACTAGATAAATTTCCCAGAAACAGTGATGGGTAGATGGAAGAAGGTTTGGGAATGACACCAGCACTTACCTACACATCTTTCCAAACTCATCACATTTCCTTCTTGTCTCCCTGATCCTGTAATTCCAGGTCCTAGTTTAAAATCAACAGTGCTTGAAGCTTTACTCATTCTTAAACTGAATTTGCTCTCTATACTTTTTAATTTAACTAAATTCAAAGACGATTAATGGGCTAGATGAGGGATTGGCAAATGATAGTCATGGGAAACTGTGTCCTGCTGCCTGTTTCTGGAGGGCTATGAGCTAAAATGATTTTTAGATTTTGAAACCATTTTTTTAAAAAAATATGAGAAGAATAATACTTTGTGACACATAAATATTATATAAAATTCAAATGTTTGTGTCCATGAATAAAGTTTTATTTAAACACCTATGTTCACTAGTTTACATATTCTCTCTGGGTACCTTCATACTGTAAGGGCAGAATGGAGAAGTTGCAACAGAGACTACAAACCCTACAAGTGTGTCCATCCCCTGGGCCAGAATCCACTGGCCTAAGTGGGCCTTAGAGTAGCAAATGCTTTGTTACCGAGTAGGAGTACTAGTCCAGTAAGTCTGTTCATTACTAATCCTATCCTGTATGAATAGAGATGGATCGAGTAGGATGCACAGGTAAAACTCTTGTTTCCCATAAATGGATTAATTCCATAGCCAAACCTGACATTACTTTTTGGGGGAAGGAAGATTTGGGTTAAAATAAGTGATAAAGGGCTGACCAGTTATCTCAGTTGGTTAGAGCATGGTGTTGATAACACCAAAGATAAGGGTTTAGATCTCCATACTGGCCAGCCATCATAAAATAAAATAAAACAAAACAAAACAAAATAAAATAAGCGAAAGATAGAAGGTGACATAATTGCCTAGAGAAGGGAGGTAATAAATACATGAATTAAGTTTCACAAAGGTGAAATACCGAAATATTTGAGAATACAAATATAGTCATTTGTATTACAGATAAACATCAAATTCAAGAACAAAATAAATTGGAAATTTGATGCAAATCTAGTAGAAAAATTGTAATGTGTTAAGATATATAATATGTTAAATAACTGATTTAACAAGAAAATCAGTGATATTCCAATAGATAGATAGGGATAAACAATTCATACAGTGAAAGCACAATTGTAAACAAATAAATGAAAAGAGTTTAAATCAATTCTAAACAATTTTTTAAAACTGCAGAATTTTGAATTATAAAATTAGTAAGATAAAATAGTAAACCCCTATAAAGTCATGGCAAAATTGGCATGCACACACATTGCTGGGGTCAGTATAAATAGGTACATATGATTTTATAAACAACATGCCAGGATTTAACCAGAGCTACAATAATGCACTAAGATTTTGTCAGTGTCTTCCCATTACTGAAAACTTATGTAAATTTTTTAAATAGTATAATGCATAAATAATTTTTCTGCAACTTTGCTGTGATAGGAAAAACTGAGAGCAGTTTTCCTGTTTGATAAAAATATAATAAATTGGGCCGGCCCGGTGGCGCACTGGAGAGTGCGCCACTTGGGAGCGTGGCGGCGCTCCCGCTGAGGGTTCGGATCCCATGTGGAGACTGGTTCCCGCTCACTGGCTGAGCACGGTGTGGGCACAACACCGAGGGTTGCGATCCCGTTGCCGGTCCCCGGTACGGGCGCGACACCGAGGGTTGCAATCCTGTTACCAGTCAGTAAAAAAGACAAAAAGGAAAATAATAATAATAATAATAATAAATTATGTTACAGAAATTAGAAGTAATTAAGCATATCTTAAAATAAAATGTTAACTATTTCCAATATAACATAAAATTTTAAATATTCTGATATAGTTTTGATAATATGATTTTTAAAATCTATGCACAATCATGCAAGAAAATAGAAAACTCTTGAAAGTGGTTGAGTGGAAAGAGAAGGGGGATATTGGAGTCTAATACATAGCTAGTTTGGAAACAAAAGAATAACTACATTGAGCTGAAAATGATCTGAGGGTGTAAATGAAGGCAATTTCCATTAGCAAGTATCTATAAATTGGTTTCAGGACACAAAACATGGTATAAAAGATCTGAGAGTGTCTTTAGTAAACTTGCACAACTTTGCCAAGAGACACATATTCTTAAAATGGGTTAGTCTTGACCAACAGTAGGAAAAATATATTCCATAAGCAAAAGAGCGGCTGTATACCAGGTACTTGAGCACAGTATGGAGAATGCAGATCTCAGCAAGGGAGGAGACTACGGATTAGGCAAACTCTGGCGTGGTCATCGTACGTGATCTCTGGGGGCAAATAGCCTGAATAAGACTGCACAAACTGCTCCCACATCTTTGCTTAGTCAGGATGTAAAAGTGGAGTAATTACTCATTACAACTTATCAACTGATGGAAGGCAACAGATACCAGAAACAGAGAACAAACTAACAAAGACGATAAGAAAAATAAAATGTGTTGCAGATAGTTAAATTGTATGAAATTTTGTAAATAATTTAATGTTTACACTCTATATGTGAATAAACAATGAATAAAAGGCTTAGTAGAATGTAGCTACAGACTTTTTTTCATTTTACAAAATCAGAAATATTGATTTTGAAACCAGATATGAAGACATGGTCTACATGTAAGAAAACTACCACTCAGAGATATTTTTCATCCACAAAGCAGGAAAAACATAAAAACATTTAAATTTCACTTTGGTACCAAAAAGGTTAACTGCGCTCCCTTCTTGGATTAGAAAAACTAAAGCTGAGGAATAAGTAGTTTTACAGGTATTTGAACATTCCTAATCAATAAAATACTTTCTAAAAATTCTGATTACAAAAGTAATACATGTAAATATTCAAAAACGAAAAAGTAGAAAGTGAAAGGTAGAAAGTAAAACCCCTCTGAGACACATCCCCCAACTCCCTCAAGTGAAACCACACTTAATAGTTTAGTGCATCTTTCCAAATCTTTTGTTCAATAGATATGCAAAACGCACACAAGTCAATTTGGCTCATACTATACACAGTGATTTGCCACTTGCATTTTACACTTAATATAACTTTGACATCTTTTCATGTTAGTAGAAGTTTGCTAGATGGTATTCTATTATTAAATATTCTTTTAAAAACAGCAAATCACTTTTTAAAAATCATTCACATAAATGTTTATAATTTTAAAAGAAAATAGACAGAATCCTAAAACACCAAGACAAACATTTAAAAATAAGCTCTATATTTCCACCCGTGTGGAACATTTCATTCCTTTTTCACACACACAAAATATGTGATTGGGGAGATTAACTCTTATCTCCACATTTATTCAGAATGCTCCATTTGCTAAGCCTACCTGAAAAGAGTGAAAAATTCAGATGATTAATTCATTTGCACTTAGAAACTAAGTGAGTGTACTACAAATACACGTGATCAGTTATAATATGATGTTTCTCAGTCTAAGGTTTCAATTAAATTACAATAAAAATGGATAAATAATACAACAAATATCCTGAAAAATCCAGGAATGCAAATTTTAGATTGCCAACTAAAACACTGCTGTTTACATTTTTTTTTTCTACTTGGTCGCAAATGTTAATGGAATTCAATGCTGATTACTTAAAGTTGGTTCACATCATACATTCAATCAGGGTAAAAGAGCATAACATGCCTTCTGTGGAGTTAGATTAAGACATAAAAAGTTTTTGTTTGAAAGCAATGACTGTGTAGCACATGGGACATTTGTCAACTGCTTCAGCACATTGCTTCCAAGTGACTAGGTGTCCACAAGGAATAAAAACTACAGCAATTTTTCTATCCACACAGATTTTGCAAAGCTTCTCCTCTTGCAGGAGCCTTAGCTGCTCTTCAGTACTCATCTCTTCCTACAATGAAGTCTGACTTGATCCATCTTGCATACTGTCTTTCTGGGCACTCACTAGATCTGCAACCAGAACCTGAAGTGATTTATAGTTGCTCCTAGGTGCCTGAATTTTTTTCTTCCATTATTTTCTTAATGTCCCAGAAATGAATCAGCTTCCTGTACCATAGGATTTTGGGAGATGGTGTCTTCAATTCTATTAGTTAGTGACGGTATTTTTTCAGCAGTTGTTACCAGAGCCTCTGCAAGTGAATGGGTTCAATGAATATTGTTTATATATTCTTATTCCTTCTCTTCTAACAGATATTTATACACCAGGTACAACTTAGCATGTTGTTCCCAAGGGTCTTTACTGGGCTTCCAATCAGTTAGCCCCCCACCACAGTGAAAGCACATTACTTTATCCCCTTCACCTGAAAGCATAGGTGCTCTTGTTAAGTGACTTACATCCACGTCCCAAAAGTAATGATCCATGCATCCTGATATGTCATGACTGGATTTCTTGGAAGATTTGGTGAATTTGGGAAATTCTTATCAGAATTCACAACTTCAGATTCACTTCAAATATTAATATTCTGGCCCAAAACAACAAAGTAATTAGGAAGGTATCGTCTGTGTTCTGACTAGGCACGATCACAGCGTTCCCAATTTTTCAGTTTTCCACTGCAACAAAAGCACCGTACTTGATCATCAACGCCTGTGCAGTAGAGTCCAGAAGCAGACAGCTCTCCTGGGGTTAAGTGGGCATAGTCTGGCTAGTTCTGAAATGATTTTAGTCTAGCTTCTTCACCACACACGGCAGGGTTCCTCGGATATATAGTGTCTGGTATATCTACAACCTGTCTCTGATGGCCTGTCTACAGCAAAACAATTTGTTTCCCAGATAGTCTTGTACTGACCACTTTAGACACCAGGATTTGTATGTTGTGCAGCACTATTTTCAAAATAAAAGCCCTTGATAAGCCTGCGATTTGGGGATACTTCCCTGTGTGTTCCAACTGCTGAGTCCCCGTGTTGTCATCTATCAAGTGCTGCATGACAGCTAAAGCAGCACACAGTATCTCCTTCACCAGGATAAGGAAAACCCAGTGGAGCCAGAATTGACGCTGAAACAGGGCAACTACTTGGAAAATTAGGAAAAGTTTTTAATCTATTAAACTCTTCTACAAAATCTCCATCCTTATTGACGTCTGAAGGTACGCAAGTTCTAGATCCTTCATAAATGTTAAAAGTCATCTTCTGCCAACAGTCATATGAAAAAATGCTCAACATCACTCAGCATCCGGGAAATGCAAATCAAAACCACACTGAGATACCATCTCACCCCAGTTAGGATGGCTAAAATCCAAAAGACGCTGAACAATAAATGCTG
>NW_007731134.1:285226-299219 GCF_000696425.1 Galeopterus variegatus | reverse complement strand
CACACACACACACACTCTCACACACACACACAAAACAAACAAACAACAACAACAACAACAAAACCGGGGGGGGAGAGGAAGATATAATAACCACAATTTTTTTTGAAGTTCTTACAACAAGAAAATGGAGGGGACACACTTGGGTGGGAGGGGGGAGAGGGAGGAGGGAGGGAGGTTTCGGTGATGGGACACAATAATCAACTACATTGTATATTGACAAAATAAAAATAATAAAAAAAAATAATAAAATAAATAAATAAAAATAAATTCAAATACCACAATAATCAACTACATTGTATATTGACAAAATAAAAATAATAAAAAAAATAAATAAAAATAAATTCAAATACAAAAAAAAAAAGTCATCTTCTCTTGGGAATAGGACTTGTCCACCTTTTCATGCCAGAAGAGCAGGCCCCCATGGCCCACTGTGATTGGTTAGGTCCCCATGGGAGGGTCCCACAGGAAAGGCAGCGCAAGCTCCAAACTGGAAATGCCAGCTTCGCTCTGCAGCCAGGCCTCTGGCTTGGAGAAGGAATTGGAAGTCCCGTTGTCTCCTTCACTTGCCTCTACCAGGTGGCCCGTCCTCCAGAGGAACCCCAAATTGGGAAACCCGAAGTGTGTCCACATCACAGCCTCACAGAGACATCCGGTGTGGTCCGTGAGTCTACCGGCCCGACAGTGCCAGTGGCCCCGCAGCCGCCTTTCCACAGTCCAGCCAGGCGGTCCGCCTCCTGCCCTGCAAAGGCCCTCCTTCCCACTCCACAATTTTCAAACTTCTAGCTACAGATTTTTGAAGATTGATTTTTCTCTTTATTTAGATAAATATTTTCGGTTTTGGTCTCTTTATTAATAAACTTGTTGAAAAAAATTTTATCTTATCAAATGTTATCTTGAAACCAAAATAACTATTAATTGTGGAGTAATGTCCATAAACAATGAATAAAAATAAGATAACACATCTTTGGTCAGTGTCAGAACACTTTACAACAATGACCGAGCCACACCCTTCAGCTTAGACTGAGCAGAACTAGGGGAGCCAAGTCTGTCCTTCTGGGAACCAGGGAGGCTGGAGTGATGTTCTTCTAGCCTTAGAGAAACAATTCCTTTAATCAGAATAAGTTGCATCTCTGAAGTATGATGTACCTCTAAGGATCTTAATGGAAGAAGATTCAAATACCTAGAATATGCTGGGATTATCACACTGAGTAGCAATTTTTTAAAAATCAAGGTTTGTTCTCCTAAGCGTTAAAATACAGGGGACTGGCTAAGACCCAAGCATTAGTTGACTTTTAAAGAGAACTTCGATATAACTAGGTAAAGTGACTTCAGGGTGAAAGAGGAAGTCACTGTGACATGGGTTCTGGTCCTCACTCACGTTAACCTAACTGGCTGAGGAAGAACCTCACACGTTTACAGGAAATATTTTTTACAAAACTTACTATTTTATGTTAATTTCAGAGCCAGTTCGTTCTTATAACCACAGAGAATTTTGCAAATACATATCAATAGATGAATTTAAAAAATTATCGTGAAACACTAATAAAAATAATTTTTCAATGATACTGCACAACTCTATGAACTTTGATTTTATCAAAGAAAATCATTAAACTAGCGCCATTGTAACACACTAAAATTGAGTCACACTCTATAAGGGTTAACGGAAGAAGAATTCAAAGAAAAATAATGCAACTGGCATCTATTTATTTACATACTATTGGGACACACTTTTCTTAGTCAACCTCTTTCTAACTCCATGGGCTTGCTGTGCTGGGGACAAGTTAAGTAGAAGACATACTGAAATTGAATACATAATTTCCCTTTTAAATGTGGTTTTAAGTCATGTCTTTTTTATGCATTTAGTTTTTTGATAGGAGCAATGAACAGGAACATTTTGAGTTGTGAGATAATGATTTTTATCATCATCATATTATGGTAAATATTATCTCACATTCACCTAAGGGAAAATTAAACATGTGTTTTCTGAATCCCTAACTATGAAAGCCACCTAATATTAATTGTGGAGAGAGATATTAAAACATGAACTATAAGAACATACTGCGGGTGACAGGGTGATATGAAAGTGTATGCTCATAAAACTTTGACCGAAAAATATGTCAGGAAGAGCTGAAATCTGTTTCTAGCATGTTTGGAAAAATATTACTTTTAACCCATTAAAAATTTTAAGTTTGGATGGGAAGCTAGATGACCCAACAGAAAACTCAGGTGATCTTTTTTCCACAGATACATTAATTTTGGACATTTATAGATGCAGGAAAAAACCTTCAGAAGAGCTAAGAGAACCAGGCGAGAGATCACCATGACTAGATTTAGCATAATAATAAGAAAAGTTGCTTTGAAGATGTTGGAAGGACAGAATCACATTCTGATTGAGGGAGCTTCACCTCTCCCCCAACCCAAGCATCCTGGAAAGAGACAAAGCTTGCTCAGGAGAGGGAGAGGGTAGTGAATGCAGGACTTTCAAGAGGCCCTAATGCCGACCTCCACACCACAGGGCCACCATGACCCCAGGCCAGGCTAGCAAACAGAGCGTTTGGCCTTGAGCTAGCACCAGGCAGAGACCTGCAGCTGTAAAGTGGTGACCTAATATCCCCAGCATATCACTGCCAGCTGACTACAGTGGCCCTAAGCCAGGAATAAACCTCAGCAGTACGCAGGCTAGAGCAGCATGGGACTTGGGAATCCCGTGTCCTGTGCTGGTTCCAGAGGAACCAACTTTAAGGAATCCAGTGTAGCTTCCCCTCTCCTTCCTCAACCCGACTGCAAATCAGGAAGAGAAACACAGATGCTAGACATTGTCTGGGCATCAAGAAAAAGGCCCACCATGATTCAGGTAGAGCCCGGTAGCACCTGACCCCAGGTGAGGGACTATGGGCAGGATATTTGGACATACCCCAGCCACAGGTGGAAACCTGTGGGCCCTACTGGAGAGGAGCTACTATCTTTAGGCCCTCTCCTTGTCCAGCAGGACCTAAACAACAGAGGACATATGGTCAAACTTGAGCATGGGGTGCCATCTAGTGTTGAAAAAGCTGCCACACACCAACTGCCAACATGCATAAAACTTAGACTTAAGGAGTCATCTACTGCTGAAACACAGTGACCTCAGGCTCAAATGACATAGTTATTCGGCCTGAAAGCTTTGTAAAGATGGGCACAAAAAACGCCAGACAGCAAGGACTGAAATAAATACCTAATACTTGAATGCACAGAGGTTGTCACATGCCCACATGCATCAAGAACACTCAAGGAACCATGACTTCACCAAACAGATAAAGCACTGGAGACTGACCCTAATGAGATAGAGATGTGTGACCTCTCAGACAGATAATTCAAAATAGCTGTTCTAAAGAAATTCAGCAAACTTCAAAGAAACACAGAGAATTAATCTGGTAATTTATCAGAGAAAGTAAAGGCAATAGAAATAATTTTAAAAGACCAAACAGAAATTTTGGAGCTGAAAAATTTACTAAGCCAGATTAGAAATGCAAATGAGGATCTAAACAGCAGAATTGATCATGCAAAACACAGAATTAATGAGTTCAAAGACTGGCTTTTTGAAAATACACAAGTGGAAGAGAAAAAAAAGAATGAAAAGATATGAGCAAAGTCTATAGAAATTATCACAGTGTCAAAAAAGCAAAGGGATAGAAAGCTTATTGAAAGAAAAATAACAGAAAACTTCCCAAACCTAGAGAAAGATACAAATATCCACATAGATAGGAAGGTCAGATTCAACAAAATTAAGTCTACCTCAAGATATATTGTACTCAGGTTCACAAAAGTCAAAGACAAAGAGAAGGTCATGAAAGCAGCAAGAGTAAAAAAGCAAATAACACACAAGGGAGTCCCAGTTTACCGGCAGAAGACTTATCAGCAGAAACCTACAGGCCAGGAGGAAATGGGATGGATATTTAAAGTACTAAAGGAAAAAAAATGCCAACGATGAATATTGTACCCAGGAAAACTTTCCTTCATAAATGAAAAGAGATTAAAAAAAACTTCACAAACAAACAAAAAAGCTGCTCAGAGAATTTATCACACCAGACCTGAGTACAAGAAAAGCTATAAAAAGTTCTTCAAACTGAGAAAAAGAGGTATTAAGGTACAACAAGAGAACATCTGAAGGTATGAAATCACTGGTAAGAATAAGTATATATACTAATCAGAATATTCCAATACCTAAAATGTGAAGTGTAAACAACATATATCTAACTGGAAGACTAAAAGACAGTTAGTATATGCACACACACACTTACACATATACATACATAGAGGCAATATAGAAAGATGTAAAGCAGAACATCAAAAATCCAAATGGGAGAGTCATAGAGATAAAGTGCAGAGTTTTATTTTCATTTTTATTACTATTTCTTTTATTTGCTTTTTCTCATTCTTCACAAAATTAAATTGCTATTAGCCTAACATAAGTTGTTATAAGTACAAGGTGTTTTTTTTTAAACCTCAGGTAACCAAAAAGCCAAAATCTTCAAGAGATCCACCAACAATAAAAACCAAGGAATCAAAATACACTACTAGAGAAAATTTTCTAATCACAAAGGAAGGCAGCAAGACAGGGAAAAAGAAAGAAAAGAGCTACCAAAAAAACTAGAATACTAATTTTAAAATGGCAGTTACTTGTTGGTAATTAAATTAAATGTAAATGGATTAATTCTGCAATTAAAAGACACAGAGTGTCTGATAGATAAAAAAAAACCAAGGCTGTTTACAAAAATCTCACTTCACCTGTAAGGACATGCATAGACTGAAAGTAAAGAGATGGAAAAAGGATATTCCATGCAAACAGAAACCAAAATAGGGCAGGAGTAGCTATACTTATATTAGATAAAATAGAGTTTAAATCAAAAGCTATAAAAAGAGACAAACAGGAACATTACATAATGATAACAAGGTCAACCTACCAAGAGGATATAGCAGTTGTAATTTTATATGTGCCCAACATTGTGTACTTAAATATGTGAAGCACTAATAGACCTAAAGGGAAAGAGAAACTCTAATGTAATGATAGTAGAAAACATTAAGATCCACTCTCAGCAATGAACAGATCCTCCAGATAAAAAAAAAAAGAACAAAGAAACAGTGAAGTTGAGTCTCTTTCTAGAACAAATGAACCTAACAGAAATCTTCAGAACATTCTACCCAACAACCACAGAATGCACATTCTGTTCAACAGCACATGAAACATTCTCCAGGATGGATCATATGGTAAATCACAGAAGAAGTCTCCACAAATTTCAAAAAGTTAAGGTCATACCAAGTATCTTTTCTGACCACAATGCAACAGAACTAGAAATCAATTTTAAAAATTTAGAAAACTACACAAATACATGGAAATTTTTTAAAAAACATGCTTCTGAACAGCTACTGGGTCAAGGAAAAAAATAAAAATGAAATTTAAAAACTTCTAGACACAGTGATAATGGAAACACAACATACCAAAACCCATAGTCATAGCAAAAAGAGTTCTAAGTGTAAATTTTAATGATATGCTTTTTTTTTTCATGGTTTCTGTCAGTCTTTTCAGAACTTTATTTATTTTTATTTTTTGGCAGCTGGCCAGTATGGGGATCCAAACCCATGACTTTGTTATTATAAGGCTTTGCTCTAACCAACTGAGCTAACTGGCCAGCCTTTAAGTGTGAATTTTATAGCAATTAAAGCCTACATCAAAGAAATGGAAAGAGCTCAAATAAACAAAATAACAATGCAACTCAAGGAATTAGAAAAACAAGAACAAACCAAACTCAAAATAAGTAGAAAGAAAGAAATAATAAAAATCAGAGCAGAAATAAACAAAATTAAGACTAAAAAGACAATATAAAAGATCAACAAAAGAAGGGTTGGTTTCTTGAAAAGGTACACAAAATTGACAAACCTTTAGTTATTATTACTAGAGAGAGAGGGAGGGAGAGAGAGAGAGAGGGAAAAGACTCAGATTAATAGAATCAGAGGTGAAAAAGGAGCTGTTTCAACTGACAGTGCAGAAATAGAAAGAATCATCAGAGACTAGTATGAACAACTACATGGGAGCAAACTGGAAAATCTGGAAGAATTGGATAAATTCCTAGACACTTATACCTTCCAAAATTGAATTATGAAGAGATATAAAATCTGAACAGACCAATAACTAAAAACAAGATTGAATGAGTAATGAAAAGTCTCCTTTCAAATAAATGTCCAGGACCAGGTGGCTTCAATGCTGAATTCTACCAAACTTTTAAGAACTAACACCAATTCAGTTCAAATTATTTTTTACAATTGAAAGAAAGGGAAGTTTTCCAAACACATTCTTTGAGGTCAGCATTACCTTGATACCAAAACCAGAATAGGATACACAAAAAAGGAAAACTACAGCCAATATCTCAGATGAGAATAGATGTAAATATTCTCAACCAAAACCAAATCCAACAGAACATCAAAAAGATCATCCATCATGATCAAGTGAGATTCATTTCAGGGATGCAAGGATGGTTTAACACATGCACATTAACGAAAAGTAAATGACAAAAACAGTATGATTATCTCAATAGATGCAGAAGAAAAAAAACATTTGATAAAATTTGACATCTCTTCATGATAAAATTCTCAATAAATTATGCATAGAAGGAAAGTACATCAACATAATAAAGGCCATTTATAACATACCCACAATCAACATCATACTGAAAGGGGAAAAGTTGAAAAGCTTTCTCTCCAAAATCTGCAACAAGACAAGGATGCCCACTCTCACCACTTTTATTCAACATAGTACTGGAAGTCCTAGCCAGAGCAATCAGGCAAGAGAAAAAAATAAAAGGCATTACTGTTGGATTGTCTCTGTTTGCAGATAACATCATCTTATATATAGAAAGCACTAAAGATTACAGCAAACAACAACAACAAAACTATTAGAACTAGTGAAAAAATTGGGTAAACTTGGAGGATGCAAAAACAACATGCAAAAATCAGTAGCTCTTTTGTATGCCAATTGTGAATCATCTGAAAAAAAGAAAGGGATTTTTTTTTAATCGCTTTTACAATAGCTACAAAAGAAAAAGTACCTAGGAATTAATTTAACTAAGAGGTGAAAGATCTCTACAATGAACAGTATAAAAGATTGATGAAAGAAATTGAAGAATACACAAAAATAAAGAAAGACATCCCATGTTCAGGTATTGAAAGAATTAATATTGTCAAAATGACCATACTGCTCAAAGCAATCTACAGACTTAATGCGATTTCTATCAAAATACCAATGACATTCTTTATAGAAATAGAAAAAAAACAGTCCTGAAAAACATATGGAACCACAGAAGATTCCAAATTGACAAAGCAAGTCTGAGCAAAAAGAATAAAGTGGGAGATATCACACTACCTGACTTTAAAATATACTACAAAAGTATAGTAACCAAACAGCATGGTGTTGAAATTTAAAAAGATACATTGACCCAAGGAACAGAATAGAAAACCCAGAAATAAATCCATGCATATACAGCCAACCAATCTTCAACAACTAAACTAAGAACACACATTAGGGAAAGGAGAGTACCTTCAATAAATGATGCTGTGAAAACTGGATGGCCACATGCAGAAGAATAAAACTGCACACTTATCTCTTACCATATACAAAAATAAATTTAAAAAGACTTAAATAAAAGACCTAAAACTGTGAAACTACTAGAGGAAAACATAGTGGAAATACTTCATTACATTGGTATGGGCAAGGATTTTTGGAAAAATACCTAAAAAGCACATGCAACCAAAACAAAAATAAATGGGACTACATCAAACTAAAAACCTTCTGTCCAGCAAAGGAAAACTATCAACAGAACAAAGAGACAACTTACAGAATAGAAGAAAGTGTTTGCAAACTACACATCTAACAAGAGATTAATATCCATGATTTATTAGGAACTCAAACTGCACAAGAGCTAAAAATTAATTAATTAATTAATTAAAAATGGACAAAAGATCTTAATCAACATTTCTGAAAATATGACATGCAAAAGTCCGAAAGGTATATGAAAAAATGCTCAACATCACTAATCATCAGGGAAATGCAAGTCAAAATCACAAAGAGATATCAGCTCACCTGTTAGAATGGCTATTATCAAAAAGACAAAAAATAACAAATGCTGTCAAGGATGTGGAGGGAAAAGAACTCATACACTGTTTGTAGGAATGTAAATTAGTACAGCCATTATGAAAAACTGTATGAAGTTTCCTCAAAAAATTAAAAATAGAACTTTCATATGATCCAGCATCCCAGTACTGGGAATACATCTAAAGAAAAGGAAATCAGTATGTCCGACAGGTACCTGCATGCCTATCTTTATTGCAGCACTATTCCCAATAGCCAAGACATGGAATCAACCTGAATGTCCATCGACAGATAAATGAATAGAGAAAATGTAGTATGTTTACACAATGGAATATTATTTAGCCATAAAAAAATGAAATCCTGCCATCTGCAGCAACATTGATGGAACTGGGGTCATTGCGTTAAGTGAAGTGAGCCAGGCACAGAAAGGCAATACCGCATGATCTCACTCATTTGTGGAATCTAAAACTGTAGATCTCATAGGGTAAAGAGCAGACTTGTTCTTGGTAGAGGCTGGAAGGAGCAAAGGGGAGGGAAGGATGGGGAGAGGCTGGTCAATGGGTACAAAGTTACAGTTAGGAGAAATTTTTTCTAATGTTCCAATACACAGTGGGGTGACTATGGTTAATAATATATTGTATATTTCAAATAGCAAGAAGAGAGGATTTTGAAAGTTCTGCCAATTACATATACTGAAACATCACAGAGTACCGCATAAATATGTACAATTATTATGTGTCAATTAAAATTTTTTTTAAAATTCAAAGCTTAAAAATAATTAAAAGTTACTATGGATTTAATATTTCAACAAAGTTACAAGAAAATTTAAATATATTTTTTTAACTAAAAGTATTCTTAAGTTTCCCATGACATGATAATGAACTATCATTTAATTTTTCTGAGCTCAACAACAAATTTTGAATGCCAGAAAAAATTTCACACCACTTCTGTTATTAAAAATACAAATTCTATCTTAAAATATTTGAAAATTTTTTCCATATTTTATGCCAAATTCAATTCTTGAAATCCTCATTTTATTTCAAATAAAACTTCTATTTTTAAAATATTGTACATCTACACAATGGAATACTACTCAACTATAAAAACGAATGAAATACTGCCATTTGCAACAACATGGATGGACCTTGAGAGAATTATATTAAGTGAAACGAGTCAGGCACAGAAAGAGAAATACCACATGTTCTCACTTATTGGTGGGAGCTAAAAATAAATAAATAAACACACACACACACACACACACACACAAAACCAGGGGGCGGGGAGAAGATATAACAACTACAATTACTTGAAGTTGATACAACAAGCAAACAGAAAGGACATTGTTTGGTGGGAGGGAGGAAAGGGAGGAGGGAGGGAGGTTTTGGTAAGGGGCAACCACAATGTATATAATCAACCACAATGTATATCGACAAAATAAAATTAAAAATTAAAAAATAAATAAATAAAATAAAATATTGCATGAGTGAAATATGAATCATTGTGCTTGATTGTTGGATTTCCAGTAAGAATTTAAATTCGCCACTTTCCTGTGTGCTAATTTTTGTGTATCATGTAAGAGTATGTGGACAGTTCACTTTCACTGATAAAAGAGAAAAATAGGGGAAAATTTTTTCTATCTTTCTAAAACTTGCAAAACATTTTCACAGATTTGCTCATTTTTTTCCCTCCATTTCTAGCACTGAGTTGTCATCAGTAGAAAGCAGCTAGCTGAAGGGAAAAACAAAAACTATTACTATTGATCCAATGCTAAATACTACTCACTCTCAATAAAAAGTAGTCTAATTTTTCAGTATGTTCATAGGAAGAACTCAATCCTCACTTCAGACCCATTGAAAAAGTATGTGGATGAAAACACTGATTGATTTTTCTACGTGGCTGTGAGTTATATTACTGGTATAGATATCTGTTAGTGATGATATTTTTAAAAGATTTCTAAATTAGCAAAGTAGCAGAGAAAAGTATATGGGAAATGTAAAAGGGATTATGTGGAAAAAAATCCTTAGCCAGAAATTGACATGCAAGTTGCAAAGCCGGCTTATGTAGCACAGAGAGGCACTTTCTGAAGTAGTTCCTTGAGTTGAGTGACCTGTAAATTTAGGCAGAATGTGTGTTTAGGTGTCTAGTGATAGAGGTGCCAAAATCAAAAGGAAAAAAGCAAAATATAGAGTAACACTTTTGCCAATATAGAAATATCTACGTCTATCTGTTAGCAAAATGTTTATTGTTAAGTATATTATACTTCCTTCAAAAGCAAAGAAACAAGAAAGAAAAAGAAAGGGAGAGAGGAAAGGGAGGAGGAAAAATGGGGAGAAGGGAGGAAAAAGGAAGTCCTACCTCATTTAAATTATATTCTTTAAAGGTAGAAAAACGTGTAAACAAATACAAGGCACAAAAATTTTTACCATAGGAAATAAAAATGCAAAGCTTATTAGAATTCATAGGAAAGATAATTTATTTTCTATCTGGAGTGGGTAGTAGAATAAGGAATACTACACAGAGACATCAGCATCAGGAACAAGCTCTGTGTCTGACTTATAGAGGCACTCAATAAATACTTGCAGAATGCTGTTGAATAATTTTTTGAAGGACAGGTGGAATACCAGCAAGAGGAAAGTAGGTAATAATGTAATTCCGAGTAGTAGAAACAAGAGGAGTGAGAATACAGAGGCACAAATGTGTAAGAATTTATGATGCACACAAATATTCTAACCTTGAAATGAGACCTTTGAATGGAGTAATGAGTAATAGTACTGAAAACCCCCTGTTACTTTACAAAAGTGTTTCTTTGCCTGCATCCTCACCAAAATTTTCTACAGCACACTTTTATATAATCAGTTAAATAAATTCAGATTTCACAATGTCTCATATTACCTGAACTAATAGATTTAGTTACTGTGCATTATTTCTGCAGAAATGAAGAAAGAAATTTGCTTCTGGGTTTAACTATTTCTTCAGTCAAAATTCTGCATGTACTTTTTCTTTTTTAAGCAAGTACAAAAATAGTCTGTTAATGACTGATCATTGTTTTCCTGAAAAGCAATATAAAAAAAGTAATTATATATACATGGGGTCTTCAAAAAGTTCATAAACAGATTTGTATTCTCTTTTAATTCAATTTGAGGTCTTGTATAACTACCTGTACATATTATAAATATAAAATGTATAATTTTCCTATATCATATATAAATTGTTTATAGAATTTATGTTATGTATTTATTTTTCTATACAGAATTATTAATTTACATTTATTTGTTTAACATATATTATATATTTATTTATGCATTTATATTTGTTCATATGTTATTTCTGTAATATATTATTTTTTTATTATATCCACACATTATTATTATTATATTATATTCCATTTCTGTCGAGGCAATGCCAATTCTAAATTATTTTCATGTTTACCACCACAATACGTGCACATTTATACATACAAATTTCTTATTCTCCAGAATCTGGGGTGAGTTTTGCTTCTTTGTTTTATGCTTCTTTGTTCATTCTAATTTTTTTTCACTGAAAATCCTTTTATAATTAGAAAAATGACATGATATAAAATAGTCACTTCTGTAAATATTACGTAGAAATGTCTATTTAGACATTTGTCCATTTGTAAATTCAGATCGATTCTTTTTTAACTGTTGAGTTGTTTGAGTTCCTTGTATATTCTGGATATTAATCCCTTGGTGGATGTATAGCTTGCAAATATTTTCTTCCATACTGTAGGTTTTCTTTTCACTCTTGATTGTTGCCTTTGCTGTGAAGCTTTTTAGTTTGATGCAATTCCATTTGTTTATTTTTAATGTTGCTTGTACTTTGGGGGTCTTATTCACAAAGTCTTTGCCCAGCCCTACATCCTGAAGTGTTTCCTCTATGTTTTCTTCTAGGAGTTTTATAGTTTCAGGTCTCATACTTATGTTTCTAATGCATTTTGAGTTGATTTTGGTATATGGCAAGAGGTATGGGTCTAGTTTCACTTTTCTACACAAGGACATGCAGTTTCCTGGCACCATTTGCTGAAGAGGCTGTCCTTTCCCCAATGTATGTTATTGGTGCCTTCATCAAAGATCAGTTGGCTGTACGTATGAGGGTTGATTTCTGGATTCTCTATTCTGTTCCACTGGACCATGTGCCTGTTTTATGCCAGTATCATGCTGTTTTGTTTATTATAGCTTTGTAGTATAAGTTGAAGGCAGGTAGTGAAATGCCTCTGGATTTATTATTATTATTATTATTTTGCTCAGGATTGCTTTGGCTATTAAGGGTCTTTTGTTTGTTCCATATGAATATTAGGATTGCTTTTTCCTATTTCTGTGAAGAATGTCATTGGTATTCTGATGAGGATGGCATTGAATCTGTAGATCACTTTGGGTAGTATGGACATTTTCGGAATGTTAATTCTTCCAATCTATGAACATGGAATGCCTTACCATCTTTTGGTGACCTCTTTAAATTTCTTTTAGCAGGTTTTTACAGTTCTAATTGTAGATATCTTTAACTTCCTTGGTTAAATTTACTGCTATGTATTTTATTCTTTTGGTGGCTATTGTAAATGGGCTTGCTTTCTTGATTTATTTTTCTGCTTGTTTGTTGCTGGTGTATAAAAACACTACTGATTTTTGCGTATTGATTTTTTTATCCTGCAACTTTACTGACTTTGTTTATCAGCTCTAGAAATTTTTTGATGCAGTTTATAGATTTTTCTATGTACAGGATCATGTAATCTGCAAACAGGGACAGTTTGACTTCATCTTTTCCAATCTGGATGCCCTTTATTTCTTTCTCTTGCCTGATTGCTCTGACTAGTACTGCCAATACTATGCTGAATAGGAGTGGTGAGAGTGGGCATCCTTGTCTTGTCCCTGTTCTTAGAGGAAAAGCTTTCAGCTTTTCCCCATTCAAAATGATGTTGGTGGTGGATTTGTCATATACTTTCCTTTTATACCTAATTTGTTGACAGTCTATCATGAAGAGATACTAAATTTCATCAAATACTATTTTTCTGTGTTTATTAAGATAATCTTATGATTTTGTCCTTGATTTTGTTGATTTGGTGTATCACATTTACCCATTTGTGTAGGTCGAATCATCCTTGCATCTTTGGGATGAATCCCACTTGATCATTGTGTATAATATTACTGAGGTGCTGTTGTACTCCGTTTGCTAAAACTTTGTTGAGAATTTTTTTGTCTATGTCCATCAAGGATATTGGCCTGTACCTTCCTTTTTTTGTTGTGTCTTTATCCGATTTTTGAGCAGGGTGATGCTGGCCTCATAGAATGAATTTGGGAGAATAGTCTCTGTTTCAGTTTTTTGGAAAAGTTTGAAAAGGATTACTGTTAGTTCTCCTTTAAAGGTTTGATAGAATTGAGCAGTGGGGCCATCTGGTCCTGGGTTTTTCTCTGTTGGGAGACTGCTGATTAATTACTTAGTCTTGTTGCTCATTATTGGTCTGTTTGGGTTTTCAATTTCTTCTTGGTTCAGTGTTGATCGTTTTCATGTGTCCAGAAATTTATTCATTTCCTCTAGGTATTCAAATATGTTAGTGTATAGTTGTTCATAATAGTCTCTGATGATTCTTTGTATTTCTGTTGTATCAGTTGTAATGTCTTCTATTTCATTTCTGACTTTTGTTATTTGGATTTTCTCTTTTTTTCTTTTTTATAGTTAGCCCAGCCAATGGCTTATGCATTTTGTTTATTCTCTCTCTCAAAAAAAAAAAAAAAAGAAAAAGAAATAGAATAAAAAGAAAACACCTTTTTTGTTTTATTGATTTTTCTTTGGCTCTCTGTTTCATTTAGTTCTGCTCTGATCTTAATTATTTCTTTCCATCTACTAGTTTGGGGATTG
>NW_007731134.1:275207-284530 GCF_000696425.1 Galeopterus variegatus | reverse complement strand
TCTCTCTCTCTCTCTCTCTCTCTCTCTCTCTCTCTCTCTCTCTCTCTCTCTCTCTCTCTCTCTCTCTCTCTCCAACTTCAGTTTTTATATTCTTTTTTCTTCATCTTTTTGGTCAAAAATTGTGTCTTCTACCTCAGAATTGCTTTGTTCCACTCGTTCTGTACTGCTATTTATGCTCTTGGTTGTATTTTTTATTTCATTGAATGAATTCTTCAGATCCAGAATCTCTGCTTGTTTTTGTTGTTATTGTTGTTGTTTTTAACTCTTTGTTGAATTTCTCATACATGTCCTGAATTTTCTTTTTGGCCTCATTGTAATTTTTATCTATTTTTTCATTCATCCTGTTAGGTTTCCTTAATATTGCCTTTTGGGATTCCCTTCAGGTGAGCTATGTTTTCTTTAATGCAGAATATTAGTTATTTGGTTTTTTCCCAAGAGAAACCTTGTGAATATGTAGAAATAAAACATGGGCAATTACATGATAACAATTGAAACTTCCTTTTCAATTCCTGTGAGAATGTTTTTTCTATTACTTCTGCAAATATAGTTTTGTGTCTTCTTCAAAATTCTTATGGACTCACATAACATGTACAGAGGAAGGATGGTCACCAACACTGAAGTGTCTCAATGAGTAAATATGCTGATCCTTATCTGGGTGAATCATCAGTGAGTGGAGTGAGGTGTAACCCAGATGGTATCAGAGAGTCTGACAGGAGCGAGATCTAGAGGAGCCAGCAAAGAAGACAAACATAGATGTTTTCTATGAGGCTTTCATGAGAACCAAATGACAAGAAGAAAAGATATAAATTTTAGAGGAATATCTAAATGTGTCTATAAATAGAAATATTTGCATTTTTACAAAGTGTTCAAAAGCTTTAAAAGTTGATTTTTTTCTTATATGCACTGTATCAATATGAACATAGTTTTATTCTAGAAACATCATTGTATTAAATATGAATATTGTTTTAAATTTCACCACCATTTTCATATTTCAAAGAGCAATTCTACTTATTATTTAAATCATGTTAATACTTACCATTAATCTTGTTTTTGTTCCTTAAAGTATAACTATATAAGTATTTAAACTCTACCAGTATTGTCATTTGGGGCCAGATATTTCTTTGTTTCAGTGATCCGTACTGGGCAGGGCAGTATATTTAGATTCTACAGTGTAGTCCCTCTCTACCTCCTCATCATGACAACCAAAAATGTCCTCAGACATTGCCAAATGTCCCATGGGGGGCAAAATCACCCTTGTTTGAGAACAATTGTTTTATAATAATTTTACAGTGAATAGAGAGAGGACCCCAAATGATGGCAGAATACAGAATGAGAAAAACAGAGAGAGGCAGACAAGACAAGCCGTCAAAGGAGACAAAAGTTCCCATCTTCTTCTGTGAAGAGTAATTAATATGGGCATGTTAGGTTTCTAGGTCTAACACAACAAAATGCCACAGACCGGGTAGCTTAACACATTTTATTACATTATTTTCTCACAGTTTTAGAGGCTAGAAGTCCAAGATCAAGGTTTCAGCATGTTTGGTTTCTTCTGGGGAACGTTGGCTTATAGATCGATGGTCACCTTCCTGCTGTGTCCTCACATTTCTCTGTGCACATGCATCACTGATGTCTCTCTCCATTATGGCCTAATCTCTTTTTATAAGAACACCTGTCATATTGGATTAGGGCCCACCATACCACCCTCACTTTAACTTTCTTTCTTTTTCTTTTTTTTTTATTTTGTGACCGGTCAGGGGATCTCAACCCTTGGCTTGCTGTCGCCCGCACCGCGCTCAGCCAGTGAGTGCACCGGCCATACCTATATAGGATCCGAACCTGCGGCGGGAGCACTGCTGCACTCCCAGCGCCACACTCTCCCGAGTGAGCCACAGGGTCGGCCCTAACTTTCTTAATCTCTTTGAAATACAAATACAATCACATTCTAAGGTACTGGGGGTTATGGCTTCAACATGTGAATTTTGAGGGGATACAATTCAGTCCCTAACAGACAGTAAATAAGAAATAACATTAATTAAAATATTAAATATTTTGAACTATCTAAAGTAACTGTTGAATAATAAATGTATTTATTTAACTGAGGGATAATATGAGGACCGACTCAGTGTCAACTATTATCTTTCTTTTTCTTATACATATATGGTAGAATGAGCTAATAATTTTTAAAATTTATTTTTATATTAATTTCTAATTCAAATCCTGACATTTTCTTTGAATATTTCACAGTTCAGATTTAGTTTGCATTTTAAATCATGCTTGCCAATGTTTTACTTCAATCATTTTTGGGGTGCTTTTTCCCTTGGGTAGAAAATTGTCATTCTGCAGTTTCAGGACAAATACACACCAAAGGTAGTACTGTACAAGTTACCTATGATACAGGTCACACAGCCTTCCTAATAATCAGAGTAATATTATGTGTGCAGACATTGGCTGGTCCACCCCTTCTAAATACAGTTATATCTGTAAGTAAAACATTGTTCTTTGAGATACTGGTTTTGTTTTTATTCTGTAAAAAAATTATTAAAAGTATTCATTATTGCTTTCTTTGCTCATACAACCCATCTAGTTTATTTTCTAATTGTATCTAGTCATATTAAGTAGGTATTGCATAAGAGATCAAGTCAGATGCTGGGCATGCTAAAACAAGTTATTTCCTAAAAAATCTCTAAAAGTTATCACTTATGTTTGCTTATACAAAGAAATATTTTTACTTGTCAATAAATTTAAGTTCTAATCAAATTAAGATACCAATTTTTATAATATTTTATTATAAGAATTTCCAAACAGTGAAATTCAAACTCTATGGTGGACACTTGTCTACCGACAACCTCTATTATACCAATTGTATACTTCTAATTCTATTTTTATCATGTATCTATCTGTCTGTCATCCCCTCTGTCTGTTGATTTTTTATTTATTTCATTGTAAATTAGACTTCTCTACAATATCTCAAAATATTTCAGCATGCATATTATTAACTATACCTCAATGTTTGTTCATAGTTCTTTTATTTATATAAAATATTAATGAAATGCATAAATATTAAGTATACAGTTACTGAATTTGGACAAATGTACACAACTGTGCAAGTCAAACCCCTGTCAAGAAATAGAAAACAGCCATCACAGAAAATTTCTTCACACTTCTCCACAGTAGATTCCTACTCCAAACACACCCTCCTAAGCCAACCACTGCTCCTATTTCTTTCCACCTGAGATTACGTTTGAATGTTCTAAACTTCATATAAATGATATAATAAAATAAGCACTCTTAACATATATATTCTTGTGGTCAAGATGGTGTTTTTGAGATTCATCCATGTTGCATCTGTCAGTGCTTCATTCCCTTTTGCTACTGAGTAACATCCCATCATATGAATACACCAACATTTTTTCAGCCATTCTCCTATTGCTAGACATATAACTATACCCAATTTTGAGCTATTACAAATAATCTTGGTCAAGTTTTTTTTGCAGACATATGTTTTCATCACTCTTAAGTAAAATGCTTTGAACTGGAACTGCTAGATTATAAAGTATGTGCTTAGTTTCATAAGAAACTGAGAGTTATTTTTTCCAGTGTGAATGTATACTATTTTCAAAAATGTATGAGTTTGCTTGCTGCACGTCCTGACCAATGGGTCTTATCGGTCATTTTAATTTTAGCCATTTGAGTGAATGTGGGGTAGCCTCTCATGTGGGTTTTGCCAATTCCTTTTGATGTCCCAACCCATTTTAAAGCAAAATTTTGTGGAAAATTTCTAATTGTAAAATTTTATATTTTCCCTTGACTTACTAATGGTCAATATTTTTACACCAATTTATAATAATTTTTTATATATATATACTTTTTGTAAATTGGTCATAACTGCCTAGACCCCTTTGGGACTGACACCAGAAAATCTTTGTGGTGCAGCCTTGTTGAATAGCTCTACTCTGCACTAAGCAGATATCTGAAAAAAGAGGCAGTGCTTCTCTCCCACCGCATAAATTACTGGTTGCCAAAAACAATAGAATGGAGTCCTCTGGACTGGTTCCACCTGTGCTGAGCAAACTCCAGCAAAGAAGCATCCTCCTGCTCTTGCTTAATTGTGTGGTTGATGCAGATACAAGGAATGGATCACTATTGACTATTCAAGCCCTGCACTAAGCAAAGACAATCAGAGGCAACACCTCTTCCCCCAACAAATAAGAGGGAACTAGAGAAAGGGATTCTTTAAATATGGCTATTAAATCCTGGGTTTACCTCCAAGAAACCAATGCCTGATGTTGACCAGTATTGACACAGCAAAAGCTTTGAGAACTGAATTGCAGTGCACTAAGCATCAAATCATTAAATCATTAATCCCGTTACAATAGTTACAAAAAGGACACTTAGCAATAAATTAATCATCATTAAAATCACAATTAGATATCACCTCACACCTATTATAGTGGTTATTACAAAAAAGACAGAAGATAACTAGTGTTGGTGAAGAAGTGGAGAAGAGACAGTGGGTTTCATCCTTCATGGAGATCTCTCTAAAATGAATGTACTGTGCTTTCTTTTAGAGGACAAGAGGGCTTCCGTCTTCAAGGCTAATAGTCTTTTGGATCTATTCTGTGTATTTTTCCAGTTGGACCTGAGTAGCTTGTTTCTTTAGTAGGAAAAATCTGCCAGCCAAGTTCACAGCTAAACCACAGCTAAGACAGCGGAAGAGGAGAGCTGCCTGCTGCTTTTGCAACATGAGTAGAAGCAGCCTGAGGCCCGCGCCAGATGCAGCTGTAGCAAAATCGGCACAAAGGAACGGCTTCAAAAGGGGGGGGTCTTTACCCTGCTGAGAACCGGGAATCTTCCCCCAACCCGCACACGTGACCTGCAGGTGCGCCGTGGTCCACGTCGCAGCCGCAGCCGTGGAAACATGGAGGCCTGAGCCAGCGTGTGTCACCCTGGGCTGCAGCGGTGACTGCGGCTTCTGACCCCCCCCGCCCCCACCTGCCCGTCCCTGGAGCTGGAAGCGAATAAACCCGTGGCTGAGACAGGGAGACGTCCAGCGGGAGAGGCAAAAGCTCCGGGAAGACCACATGCCCTGCGGGCCGCCACTGCATGATCCAACAGGTAGGCTTCACCGCAGCCACCCAGCTTCATTCCCAGCCCAACCCAGTGCACACAGAGCGGGGAGACCTCCGGCAGGGGAGGCGGGAACTCCACAGGGTCCACGCTGCTGCTGCACAATCCAGCAGCCCGGCCCAATGTATACGGAGCACAGAGTCATCCAGGAAGGGAGATATAAGCTCAGTAGAGTCCACACACCCTGTGGGGGGGCCACCGCCGTGGGGTCCAGGAGCAGGTAGGCTTCACCACCACCACCCGGCTCCATCCCAAGCCTGGCCTAGCACACACAGAGCAGGGAGACATCCTGCAGGGGAAGGACAAGCTCTGAAGAGACCACACACTCTGTGGTGCCTCGGCACATCCCAGCAGCCCGGGCCAGAGCACACAGAACAGGGACTCACTAAGGTAGCCATACCAAATTGGCAACCACAGCAACATCTTTGTCAGTCAAAAGTGTCAAACCTGTGGACTGTGAAATGCCCTGCCACAATGAATAAACATCAAAGAAAAGATACGAAAAATCAAGAAAGTACACCATCAAAAGATAAATCTCTAGCTCTAGATCCTATAGAACAAGAAGCCCTTGAAATGAATGACAAGGAATTTCAAGTGATAATTCTAAGGAAACTGAATGAGATACAAGAAAACTCAGCCAGACATCATGATGTGACAAGGAATTTCGAGTGATAATTCTAAGGAAACTGAATGAGATACAAGAAAACTCAGCCAGACATCATGATGAAACAAGGAAAAGTATACAGGACCTGAAAGAGGAAATGTACAAGGAAATCAATGCCCTGAAAAAAAATGTAGCAGAACTTACCAAACTGAAGAAGTTATTCAGTGAAATAAAAAACACAATGGAGAGTTTAACCATCAGGCTTGTGGAAGTTGAAGAGAGAACCTCTGAACTTGAAGATGGGCTGTTTGAAATAACACAAGCAGACAAAAAAAAAAAAAAAAAGAATCAAAGGCATTGAAGAAAATCTGAGAGAGATATCAGACAACCAAGCTCAAATATCCGAGTCATGCGTATTCCAGAAGGGGAGGAAAAAGGAGATTGCAATGAAAACATATTCAACAAAATAGTGGTGGAAAACTTCCCAGGGATAGGAAAAATCACAGATCTTCAGATCCAGAAGCTCAACGATCTCCAAACGTATTCAACCCAAAAAGGCCTTCTCCAAGACATGTTATAGTCAAATTGGCAAAACTCAAAGACAAAAAGAGAATCTTAAAATCTGCAAGAGAGAAGTGTCAAATCACCTATAAGGGAGCCCCAGTCAGGCTAACATCAGACTTTTCATCAAAAACCCTAAAAGCCAGAAAGGAATGGGATGATACATTCAAAATACTAAAAGACAGACATTGTCAGCCAAGAATACTCTACCCTGCAAGGCTATCCTACTGAAATGAAGGGAAAATACTATATTTCTCAGACAAACAAAAACTGCGGGAGTTCATCACCACACGACCACCCTTACAAGAAATTCTCAAGGGAATACTGGGTTGGATTCCTGAAAAATAACTACCACTGCCAAGAAAACCCAAGAAAAATCTAAACCCACTAGTAAAATAAAAATGGCATTCATGAAGAGAAAACAAACAAACAAAAAGGCTATCTACAACCTAAGGAACCAACAAACACAGAAAACAAACAGTATATCAGAAAGCCAGGAACAAAAGACACCTATGACAACTAAACAACAATCAACAAAATGCTAAGAATAAATCAACACTATTCAATAACAACTCTTAATGTAAAAGGCTTAAATAACCCAATCAAAAGACACAGACTGGCTGACTGGATTAAAAAGGAGGACCCAACTATATGCTGCCTTCAAGAGACACACCTCACCCGTAAAGACTCACATAGACTAAGAGCGAAAGGATGGAAAAAGATTTACCATGCAAACAGAAAAGAAAAACGAGCTGGAGTAGCTATTCGTATATCTGACAAAATAGACATTGAACTAAAAACCATAAAAAGAGACAATGAGGGACACTACATAATGATAAAAGGACTGATCCATCAAGAAGACATAACAATCATAAATATGTATGCATCCAATGTTGGAGCACACAGATTTATAAAACAAACTCTATTAGACCTGAATAAGGAAATAGACACTAATACCATAATAGCAGGGGACCCGAACACCCCACTGTCAATATTGGACTGATCATCTAGGCAACGAATCAGC
Source organism: Galeopterus variegatus (assembly GCF_000696425.1). NCBI lineage: Eukaryota > Metazoa > Chordata > Mammalia > Dermoptera > Cynocephalidae > Galeopterus > Galeopterus variegatus. The sequence goes on along the minus strand of NW_007731134.1, from coordinate 277,214 downwards.
ATAGAAACACAAGATCTAAACAATACTCTGGACCAATTGGACTTGGCAGATATCTACAGAACATTCCATCCAACAACCTCAGAATATTCATTCTTCTCATTAGCACATGGATCATTCTCCAGGATAGATCACATATTAGGTCACAATCAAGTCTCAACAAATTCAAAAAAAAAGGAATTATCCCATGTATTTTCTCAGACCATAATGGATTAAAACTAGAAATCAATAACAAATGAAATTCTGGAAACTATACAAACACATGGAAATTAAACAGCATTCTACTTAATGACATATGGGTCCAAGAAGAAATCAAGCAGGAAATCAAAAAATTTATTGAAACTAATGAAAATAATGATACATCATACCAAAACCTGTGGGATACTGCAAAAGGAGTCTTAAGGGGGAAATTTCTCACATTAAATGCTCACCTCGGAAGAATGTAAAGATGGCAAGTGAACAACCTAACACTTCACCTTAAAGATCTAGAAAAAACAAGAACAATCCAAACCTAAAGTTAGCAGATGGAAAGAAATCATTAAGATCAGAGCAGAACTTAATTAAATTGAAACCCAAAAAACAGTACCAAAGATCAATGAATCAAAAAGTTGGTTTTTTGAAAAGATAAATAAAATTGACAAAGCATTAGCATGGCTAACAAAAAAAAAAAAAAAAAAAGAAGAGAGAAGATTCAAATAACAAAAATTAGAAATGAAAAAAGTGATATTACAACTGATTCATCTGAAATACAAGGAATCATTCGAGACTACTATAAACAGCTATACACCAACAAGTTTGTAAATCTGGTGGAAATGGATAAATTTCTGGACACACACAAGCTCTCAAAACTGAGCCATGAAGATGTGGAAAATCTGAACTGAACAATAACAATAAAGGAGATTGAAGCTGTTATCAGAAAGCTCCCAACAAAGAGGGCCGGCCCAGTGGCGCACTGCTACAGTGCGCTGCTTGGGAGCGCGGTGGCGCTCCTGCCGAGGGTTTGGATCCCACATACAGACTGGCCGCTCACTGGCTGAGCGAGGTGCGGGCGCAGCACTGAGGGTTGCGATCCATTGCCGGTCACAAAAAAAGACAAAAAGGAAAAAAAAAAAAAAAAGAAAGCTCCCAACAAAGAAAAGCCCAGGACCAGATGGATTCACAGCAAAATTTTACCAAACATTCAAAGTGGAATTGATACCGATTCTTTACAAACTATTCCAAAAGATTGAAACAGACGCTAATCTCCCGAACTCTTTCTATGAAGCAAACATCATCCTGATACCAAAACCAGATAAAGATATAAACAAAAAAGAAAACTACAGGCTGATATCCTTGATGAATATAGATGCAAAANCCTGCCCCTGTCCCCAGACAAATAGAAGCTGCTGACAAAGATCCTTTTTGCCCTCCAGATCCCCAGTACTCTTTTAAATGGGCTACATGATCCCAACAAAAGAACTTACTTAACCATATTAGTAGCGTCTTCAATGATGCAATTTTATCTTGTCTGTGAAATGGCTGCAATTAAAACAAATTATTTCTTTCCATTCATAGCTTGATTCAGACAGCACATCTGAATAGATTCTTTTAAAACATTCACTTTTATTAGTCTTTTCTTATTTCAAAATTAATTCATGTTTATAGTATAGCATTTAGAAAATTTCGATGCTGGGCAAGGCCACTACTGTGTAGTTCCCCTTGGTGTCTTCAGTGCTCCAAGCAATGCCAGGACAGCGGATGCCGAGCATTGAATCAGGAAACTAAACCACCCATGATCTCAATACCAGTGGATAATCACCTTTACTTTTTGATACCTATTTTTCCAGCCACGTGTGTGTGTAAGCATACATACACAAATGAGTGTGGGTGTGTAAGAATGTGTATTTACAGAGTTTGTTTTACAAAGCACAAAGTGAGATCGCTGCTCTAGGACATCTACAGGAAACACTTTTGAGGATGACACTAAACCACTGGGACCACTGCTCTTAATCATTTTAATACTTGACCTTT
>NW_007731134.1:269797-271059 GCF_000696425.1 Galeopterus variegatus | reverse complement strand
TTTTAAAAAAAAGTTGGTCTATTAGGTGATCTGAGGAAAGTGGAAGTGTATGAGAGGAATAGTCAGTGGAGGGGGAAAGCAAAATAATTAATTCAATTTAGAATATTTTGAGTTTGAGATTTCTGCAGTAGAAAATAAGAGAACGCTTTAAAGGTCTAGCTTACTTCTGAGAATTCTGGGAGAGGCTCAAGGTTAAGGCACAGAGAGAAAAGACACCTCTAGATACCTACTGTTCGTCCCATTGGAGCCAGCCATGAGTCGCCTGCTTTCTGGGCTTTAGAATGACAAAGGCAGGTTTACGCACAGAGTTGTCCAGTAGGCAGGTCCCCACTTAATGGTTACATGCCTATATTGGCAGCTGGAGGAAACTCAGCTGTAGCATAGGGCCATGCCAGTGAAGGACCATTCACTAGAGAAGGACATCACCCTGTCTGGGAGATAAGGTTTTCATCTGGCATTAAGCCCATGACTGTAATTCATGAATGTGTCAAGGATGTATGCACTTTCACTCATGGAAATGAACAAATCAAACACCCTTAGGACAGAATTCCAACTTAAAATAGTGTCTGAAGTTCAAATTTCCTTTGCAACCTTTCTTGACTTTCCACTGAAATGCCTATGGAGACGGCCACTCATTGAGTTAATAAATAATGTTAATTGCCTGCTTTGTGCCAGGCACTGTGAATAAAAGAGGCCAATCTAGACCTGGTCTTGCCTTTAGATAGGTTACTGTTTAGATGGAAGGAGTGAGGAAGAGAAAGGGGCTGAAGTGGAGGCTGTCCACCTGGAGAAATGGACGGGTGGTGGGCAGCTCGCAGGTTACTCCAGGCCTACCTAGATGGAGCTCACCTGGCTGGGTGCCTCTGAAATTGCCTTGGGTGGTTCCGGGATTCAGGGAGAAGTCCTGATCATGGACATGAAAATCTTAACAATACAAATCGACAGGCAAGGGGCTAAAACTGCCACATAAATGACTTTCAGTGAAAACAACAAATAATATTAGAATTATTTCCGTTTCAACATTCAAGGTGGTGCTGATGGGAATTTGAGGGCAGAAGAGTCAGGGCAAAGAGAATGACTTAAAGATGTGTGATTGTGCAGAGTGACTACTGATGCAGAGGACAAGCAGGAGAGGGTTATGGAGACCAGAGTCCAGTTGGGCTGACACCGCCCACCTTGGCTCTGTCATTCCCATCTCACCCCTGCCCCTGTCCCCAGACAAATAGAAGCTGCTGACAAAGATCCTTTTTGCCCTCCAGATC
>NW_007731134.1:267942-268884 GCF_000696425.1 Galeopterus variegatus | reverse complement strand
CCTGCCCCTGTCCCCAGACAAATAGAAGCTGCTGACAAAGATCCTTTTTGCCCTCCAGATCAAGTCAGGCACAGTACTCTTTTAAATGGGCTACATGATCCCAACAAAAGAACTTACTTAACCATATTAGTAGCGTCTTCAATGATGCAATTTTATCTTGTCTGTGAAATGGCTGCAATTAAAACAAATTATTTCTTTCCATTCATAGCTTGATTCAGACAGCACATCTGAATAGATTCTTTTAAAACATTCGCTTTTATTAGTCTTTTCTTATTTCAAAATTAACTCATGTTTATAGTATAGCATTTAGAAAATTTCGATGCTGGGCAAGGCCACAACTGTGTAGTTCCCCTTGGTGTCTTCAGTGCTCCAAGCAATGCCAGGACAGCGGATGCCGAGCATTGAATCAGGAAACTAAACCACCCATGATCTCAATACCAGTGGATAATCACCTTTACTTTTTGATACCTATTTTTCCAGCCACGTGTGTGTGTAAGCATACATACACAAATGAGTGTGGGTGTGTAAGAATGTGTATTTACAGAGTTTGTTTTACAAAGCAAAAAGTGAGATCGCTGCTCTAGGACATCTACAGGAAACACTTTTGAGGATGACACTAAACCACTGGGACCACTGCTCTTAATCATTTTAATACTTGACCTTTCCAAAGCTGCCCTGAGATAGAATAAATGACTTCTGCAAAACATTTATTTCAATCTCTGCTCCTCTATTGAGGTAACCTGCTTTCTTAACGCTATTTTATGTGTATAAATTAGGGAGAAACATTCCTTTATGTCACAAATAAGATTAAAGGTAATTGTAATTACATTTCACCATGTGCCCTGAATTTGTCCACCTGGGAAATGTAAGGAAAATCAAAATGCCTTCTCCTCTTACTAGACGGTTAATTCACCAAATGGTCTTTACATTTTCCTGTAGGGG
>NW_007731134.1:265336-266471 GCF_000696425.1 Galeopterus variegatus | reverse complement strand
TACTGGAAACAGAGTTCACTTGTTTTTGTCTTAAAAGCAAGGATTTCCTTTCTTCTGCAAAATTCCCAGGACATATCCTCATAAACCTTTACTTCTCTGCACTGTCATTTTGATTAGTCTTCCTTCAGTTTGTGTTCCTGGAAGCCCCTAAGCCTCACTTAACTTCAATTTCATATACTGGCATTTCCTGCCAGTTATATCTTTCACAGTAACATCTGGCAGTGCCCGGCCTGGATAAAACTGCTACTTGATTCTGTTTTCCATTCCCAGCTGCATTACCATCACTCCTTGTGACAGCCAGAAGGACTCACAGGCACCCCCGTGAGATTAGGAGTTCCCATGTCCACAGATATTCAAAAAGAGTTAGATGGCCAAAAATCCTAGAGAAGGGATTCTAGTGGTCTCTGGTATGTTGGAGCGGGTAATCTCTGAGCATGTATTTTTATATTCATTCAATCAAGAAATAATTAATGAGGGCTTACTATGTGCAAGGCATCTTGCTTGTTCAGTTTCTATAGTTCCAGTATTTGTCTTTGAAAATGTCTCTCTGTTTTCATGGAAATGAAAATTGAGACACAAAGGGAGAAGAAACTTATTTTAAGTAAGACAGAAACTTATTTTAAGTAACAACAGACAGGCGAGCAGGTCGTGGTTTGCAGACCTACCACTTTTAGTCTCACTGCCCAGAGCACTACAAGAGTCATAGGAACATTTTGGAGATAACGTCAAATTCACAGACTCATGGAAGTCTTGCCATGGAAGAGACCCTAGAGGTCATCTAATTCAAATACTTCATTTTACAGATGAGGAAACAAAAGCCTAGGGACATTTAGTGGCTAGCTGATTGCAGAATTTATTCTCAGATACGGTATTTCCTTCCCAACCTTTAAGGTTACATTCCTCAAAATCCCCATGGTAAGGAGAAATTATGTTCGAGGAACTTATGACCTTAGGAGTAAAATAGAGTTTGGGGCATAAGACAGCAAGTGAATCTGAGAAGGTTACCATCATTGATTTATATTTACTAACAAGAAATAATATGGATGCCATTGATACACACTTTATTTTATGCTGAAGAAATTTGTAATGATGAGTCCTCTATAACTGATTTTTATTTACTTCTCAGACTTTTTTT
>NW_007731134.1:263259-264432 GCF_000696425.1 Galeopterus variegatus | reverse complement strand
AAGAAATTTGTAATGATGAGTCCTCTATAACTGATTTTTATTTACTTCTCAGACTTTTTTTTATTACCAATTACCTAGGCTCTCCCTCTGCACAATATTTTTTTTTTAAAATCTTGTCATTTGTTTTTCTTTTTTGTATAAACTAGTTACAATAGACAGTCTCCTGTTTCAGGTGCAGTTGTCTCTTTTTGCACTTTTGACATGATCATAATTCTTTCTAACCCTGACTCTGTGGCTACTCATTTCTTTCCTGATTCTTCTCCCAGCTTTCTGGCTGTTGCTTCTCTGTGCTGCACTTTAATTGAAGCTGCTCACTAGGATTATGCCATAAACTTTCACCTCCTCTGTTTACTCTCTGTATATAATTATCACTGTCTGATAACAAGCCTGTCAAATAAGTCTTCTTACTATCTTTCTAATAGGTGCTTTCCCATTCCTTCAGCTACTGCCTTAAGTCAAGATATTAGCATCTCTCACTTGGATCACTGCAGTGATCTTGATCTGTCACTGGTTTTACACTCTTCAAACCCATTATTTGCATTGTGGTCTGAAAGACACTTTCCCTATGACTGCACTCACTTTCCAGTGGCTCCATACCGCCTCTAGAACCCCATCTAAACTGCTAAGCATTTCACCCAAGGACTTCCATCTCAGCTCTTATACCCTTGGCTCCGTATTAATCTATTACGTCTATTTAATGTTGCCTAATGCACCAGGCTGTTTGGCCCTTTTGTGCCTTTGTCAACTGACTTTTCTCCATCAAGAATGCCCTTGGCTCTACCCGGTCACTCTTCCCATTTTCCCTCTCATGTGCCATCCCCTGCCTGGTGAACATCTACTCTTCTTTGAAGACTCAGGTCAACCATCACCTCTCCCTTGAAGGTACCACCCTCCTCCCACTTTCAGCTTGCCTCGTACTTCGTTGAAGAGAGGAGGAGCTTTCTACCACAAAATCTGAAAACCTGCACCCCACTTTCTAATTGAGAGCGTCTTCTTTTAACCAAAGCCTCATCCCTTGGTTAATTCTTGGGATCCCATCCCTCTCACCTTCTCAGGAACTTAGATGCTCTGCCACACTCTTGTTAGTGAATTATTCCCATCAGCATATAAACATAATCTGCTCTTACTTAGCCCTAACAGAAATACTCTGTGTTGCTCCAGCTACCTTCCCTT
>NW_007731134.1:260739-262852 GCF_000696425.1 Galeopterus variegatus | reverse complement strand
ACACGCAGTGTTTGTCAGAGCGCTTGTCACTTAGTAGCACTAAACAATTATTTGTTGGATGACCAAATGATTTTTTGCAGTCATGTAAGCGTTTTTCTGATTGACTGAAAATAGATTGCCTGAGGTGACTTGAAGAATTAAAGAGTGAAGAGTAGAACATAGCACAACTTTGGGATAAAATTTTACTTCAAAGTCAGCAACACTCAAAAAACACTTACCAGCATTCCTGGGACTATTACGCCATTAGCTTTGGCACGTTAACTTACTGACCTTTTGCATAAGAATACAATAGAAAGTGACCTGGAACCATGGATACCTGAAGTTTGACATTCAAAAATTCATCCTCAGAAGAAATAATATTCTGGGTATCTTTGAGCTAAAAGATTCTTTTTTTAACATTGGATTTTATTTTGAATATGTAACACATTGGTAATGAATTCATGAAGTTTAAAATAAAAAAACTATAAAAAAAAGTAAAAGGTATATGTTTAGATATCTTGCAGTTACTCCTGCCACTGTCCCTCCCATTCCCTATAGGAAACTGATATTTTTTAGAATAATAATATATTCCTGTGGTGTCTATTTGGGCAAATATAAATAAATGTGAAAATGCATTTTTATTTTCTTCATTATTTAAAATATGATTCATCATATGCATTGCTTTGCATCCTATAATTTTTGCTTAACAATATATTCTGGAGAGCATTCTGTATTAGTGTACAGAAATTATCCTTACTGTTTTCGTGGCTGCATAATATTTCAACATGTGGCTGTATCCAAGTTTATTTAATGGGGTTTTCCAATCTTTTTCAAGTAATAACTCTGTACAAAAAAAAAAAAAAAAAAAAAAAAAAAAAAGACACAGGTATAAATTTCCAGAAGCTAAATTGATAGACTAAAGCATAATGCATTTTAAAATTTTTATGGAAATTGTCAGCTAGGTATGAGAGTGCCTTTTTTTCCCCCACAACAAAATGTGCCTTTACAACAAAATGTGTCACCAAATTTTGGGGATGATTTTTTCTATGTTAATAGGTAAAATATTTATTTTAATGTATTTTTTATTTGAACTTATTATGAGTAGGGTTAAGCATTTAATTTATATATTCATATATTTACATATTTATATACTTCTGTGAACTATTCATGTTTTTCCTTATTTTTAATTTGATTATTCTGGCTTGTTATTTTTCCTCATAAATTCAGATTCAGCTTGTAAAGTTCCACCACGAAAAGAAAATGTTGGTGGTTTTATTGAGAGTGCATTAAATGTATAAATTAGGAAGAATAGACTTTTCTTAATAATGTTGAGTCTTCCTATTCTAGTTCTTAGCAAATTTTTCTGTTTGTTCAAGCCTACATTGTGTGTTCATCAAATGAGTTGTGCAGTTTTCTTCATATCGGCTGTCTGCATTTCTGGTTAAAGTTTTAGATAGAATGATTGTGCTGTGGTAAAAACAACCCCAAAGTTCCAGTATTGTGAACAAAGTTTCCTTTGCCTTATTGTTTATGTTATCTGGGTCCTCTCTACACTTACTTATTTTTGTTCACATGCTCTGTCTTGGACTGAAAGTGGTAAATTGAAACCTCCTACAGCCAGCATCTATTTCTCCATTAATTACCTGCAAACTCTGCTTTATTACAATTGCTGCCACTTTTGAGATATATATATATGTATGTTCATATCGTTATAATTTCATTGCTCTCCTTAGCATTATAAATTTTCTTTTTTATCCTGTTTTGCTCATTGGCCCCAAATCAACTTTGACACTAACATTGCAAGTCCTGCTTAACTAGGACATGTTTCATTGCTCATCACTTGTGGGCAGTTTTCCTGATGCCTTTGCATCCTGCAGACTCAAGTCCTCTTCTATTTCAGAAAAGGTTTCTTAAATTATATGTAAATTTCTTTTTTGTTTTATTGTTTTGGTTTTCTTTGGGAGAAAATATCTAATGTATAAATTGTGTCTCCTTTTACTGTCTTTTATAGTTACCATTTTTCTCTATGATTATTTTTAAATCTCTTTCTTCATTTCTGTTTCAGTTTGTTTGCTTTTCTAGTTTCTGTTCTCTGTCTCTTATTCTTCGTGGTGTCCACCCTCCTGTGTGGTAA
>NW_007731134.1:258386-260016 GCF_000696425.1 Galeopterus variegatus | reverse complement strand
AAAATATCTAATGTATAAATTGTGTCTCCTTTTACTGTCTTTTATAGTTACCATTTTTCTCTATGATTATTTTTAAATCTCTTTCTTCATTTCTGTTTCAGTTTGTTTGCTTTTCTAGTTTCTGTTCTCTGTCTCTTATTCTTTGTGGTGTCCACTCTCCTGTGTGGTTTCTTCATTTCTGTTTCAGTTTGTTTGCTTTTCTAGTTTCTGTTCTCTGTCTCTTATTCTTCGTGGTGTCCACCCTCCTGTGTGGTAATCTCCTGTGTGGTAATTAGTCTTCATTTCTGAAATTATTTTATCTTATTTATTTCTTTCCTGAGTTCTGCCAGTAACTGTTTTACCTTCTTCAATTTTGACAACTTTGGTCTCAGCAACACTTCCTTAATTTCTTCTATTTGTGTTTTGTGGTTTTACTTCATAACAGTAATTGTTTCAGTACTATTTTAATATTGGGTTATAAGTTTTATCTGGTTTTTGGATAATTATTTTCCTGTTAAATTTTATTTGGAGAAAAGTTCTCAAAATCTTTAAAACATTTTTTCTTGTAGTACCTTTGTGTGCTGTGCCTCGTCTTTATTTTTATTTTTATTTTTTTTGACACTTTTCTTGAATGAGTTGTATTTTTCCAGACTTAGTAATAGCAGGAGTTTCCTGGAGTGAGGGAGAGAAGAGAAGGGACAATGTATCCTTCTGGCCTCAGTAAGTCAAAGACAGAACCTTTGTTGCTACAGGGATATTTTCCTTAAAACATGATGGCTCTTTCTTCCAGAACCTAATTTAACTCAGGAGGACTTACTCACCAGTTCTGTGCTTGCCTGGTTCCTTCACCAGCTGCTGGCCCTCAGGGCACAGGCCTTGCCTTCTGACATTGCCTATTTAATGACTTGTTACTTGTTTGTCTGTTTTTGCTGGAGCATCCTAAGATCCACTTTCGGGCCCTATTGGGCATTTTCGCTGCTTCTGCCTCTGCTTCTCACTCCATTTGGTCCTATTTAATCTCAGCATAGCTCCCAACAGTTCCTATTCAGGTTTATTCAGGTTGGAGTTCTTTTTTTTTTTTTTTTGGTATGCTTTCTCACGATTCCTGAGATCTGCATCTACTCAGCCCTGAGTCTGCTCACACTTTCTCATCTTTCTGTCTCAGCATTCCACAGAGCACTGCAAGCTCCGAGGGTCTCAGTTACCTTAGAAGGTTGTCCACTTTTTTCTGTTTCCTAGTTTCTGTGAAAATAGAATTTGTGGCTATTTTTGTACATTCTCTTGTTGCTCTGTTTGTTTTCCAAGAGGAAGAATGGAAATATTCAGAACTAAACTGCTGCTGCTTTCCTGAAGAATACCCTACTGAGAACGGTCTTTGTTGCCATCAGGCCTGTCCCTAACATCTGTAGTTCCAGGAGCAAAAGTACATAGGCAGAACAACACACCATATGTCAAAATCTTTAAGGGTTAGAAATCAAGCTAACAAACTACTATGCCGAACATTCTATTCGCCTTCCTTAACAAATACACCTTTACAATGACTTGGATGACCAGATTAAAATATAGAATTTTCAGACTCAGCTGAACTCCACTCTTGTCCTCGGCCCGCTGCCCACCCCACTTCTCTTACCACCTAAAACTGTTCCCACAC